>NC_137621.1:36556304-36566304 GCF_963280865.1 Gymnoscopelus braueri | reverse complement strand
TAAACTGACCTAACATCATTTGCTGTCACATGTCATCATGGTGGTGTCCTCATGTATCCAACAACTACTCTATGGTTCTGTATCTCCGCCCAGCGACCTTTCCCCTCTGTGCACAAGTGGGATTTGTATTCATGGATTAATTAATGTCTCTATCATTTTTATGGATTTTATTGTGATTTAATCTGCTGAGGGATACAGAGGCCACAGTGACAGCTGTGACCTGTGTACTGTTATGACCCCTTCACTAGACTGATGGAGAAGAGAAGGACTCCAGGCAGAGGTTAGAGGCCAGCGATGTTGTAGTGAAGAAGAGGTATAGAGACACACGCGCACATGCACGCACACACAAAGGACAGATGACATCAGAAGCTATCGAAAGCTAGATACCAAAGTGTAACAGTTAAAGAGATACCACTTGTGTACCATATCAACTTACATTGGCGCTGAGCCAAACTGCAAAACACAGTCAAACTATTTAAAAAGGAAGCCTCGCAATTCAGAGAAATAAGTTTTGTACAGAGCAAAAAAGTTAGTTGCGAGCCTTCCCTTTTATATGAAAAGAGATGCCACCACACACAAACATACTTTACAGACACAAAATCACACACGCCTCAGATACAGGTTTACAACTCAAGATACTGGTAGTGGTTAACGTTCACAGACACACAAGTGTAATCACACACTTGCTGTTGAGAGCATCGGCTAAATGGCTAAAGTTCTAAATGTAGCCTTAACTGTTCTCTGTCAATTATAACAACATACTGAAACATTCCCCTTACCCCTCTCAATGAAACCAATATGGTTTCTGTCGGTCCTACGGTTTACAGTTAAACAACAACGGTCTTGGATGAGTACTGATTCCAGAACACTGAAGCCGTAAAACCGGTAGTTCCAAGGACCGTACAAAGTACAAAACAACTTCCTTATTTCCTTGGCAGGGAAACCCTCGTGATCGAGATTATCTTCGAGTCAATGCCTTAGCAGAAATCTCACTGTAGTTCGATCAAAACAGTCAAGCCACAGGTGAGAGCATCAACTTCCCCTTGATGAACAATAGTGTTTTGATTGTTAATGCAACAATCTATATCAAGTGTACATGCAGTGACATTAGCTAAAGCAGCAGTAATAGTTGAGTGATTTTTTTTCTTTTTCTCATCTTTTGAATGCCTATAACTTTCACATACCTTTTGATTGGAACTAGTGTCTGCATAATGACACATACCTCTACTATCTATCTGAACTATCTAGATGCCTACAAACCAAACTATGGAGAAACCAACCACCTGATTTCTGTGTTCAATAGTCTTGTCTTATAATCAGATGGCAGTATTTCCTTGCTTTTAAACCACCTTCCACCTGTGTGTAGCCGTTTTGTGTACCTGGCGTCAATGTGGTCAAAGAGATGCTGCCAGCGGTCGTTGATGTCTTTGAGTTTGTCGTTGACCTCCGTCTCCTTGGTCTTGTTGCTGGCGGTCATGAGCTGCTCTCCAAGCTGCTTCAGGTGAGTCTTATTCTCGCTGAACAGGTTCATCTCCTCCATGCAGTCCTAGAGGACAACACTATGGTCAATAGTTTGCATGTGTGCGTGCATACAAAAGAGCCATGTAGGCCTACTCTCAGTGTGTCCTCTTTCTCAGGACAAAGTATTAAAGTTCTTGTGCACTTAAAGAACATGGCTCCTGTAATGTACTGTCCTGTAATCAGATTGATACGATGGATGTACTGTATATGTGCCTGGGAACCAGGGACATGAAATTACATATTTAAAGCCTCTTGATTTACGTTAGTGCATTGTGAGCCTGTGCTTATAGTATACAAATATTGGACTTAACTGAAATCTGAATTGAAATTAAGTGTTTTAAAAAACCTCCCACTGGGCCGATATGTCTGGGTATCACTGACGCCAATTGGCTTTCGCTCCACCCCCACACACACACTGTGACTAATAAAGAGGCCGGGCCCCCGACACAAAACAAGTCCATGTGGCCTTGCAGGGGGACAAACAGCTGGCATCTCTTGCACAATCAGAGGGTTCGCTGAAAGCCATGCAGGCCTTCATCTCTCCCTCTGTCACATCTCATCGCGTTCAAACCCCTGTGTTCAAAATATGTCACAACTACTAAATATTGGGTGGAGGTGATATTTGGTGGACAGAAATTACACCAAATATACAGCTATATTTGGTGGCTACAATAGAAATACTGCTGTAAACTGTATGTTAGGCTAAATGTGTTCTGAACGGGTTTTGTGAAGTTTAATTTAAGCAAGAATTAAATGAATCTGTCTGTTCTAGCATGATGTGTCAGACTACTTGAAGAGTGATAGCCTCTGTTGTATTGAATCATAGTGTTGCAGTTGTCTAAATAAGCAATTTTATACAATGGTCATTAGACTAATAATGATTATAAAATTTGAAGATTGCTTATTTGTAATTATTATGTAATAAGTTATTACATACCACCATGTAAGATTAAACACCCCAAGCATCTGCTATCAGTCTAATCCCCTCATTAAAATGCATAAGCAAGCACACACACACACACACACACACACACCCACCCACCTCCTTAAACCTGATTTATACTTAGTTGCGCGCCAGTGTCGCACACTTAAAATAGCAGATCTACAAAACACAACGAGCTGCGATGCGTTGCGAGCTTGTAGATTGGCTATTTTCGGTGTCGTGACACAATGCGCATCCAAGTACAATATAAATTAGACATTACCTTCTTGAGTTTCTCCACCATCTCCTCGATGCTGAGGTCAGAGTTATGAGCCACCTTGTTCTCCATCTGGGTCAACCACTCACACAGCTCCTTGTTCTTGTCGTTGAAGATGATCCAGGCATTGAGACGGTCGGCTATCTCCTGTTTACGCAGAGACACCTGAGCAGGGAAGACAGAAAGTGTGACACATGGCCTCAAATAGCTGGTGAGGTGACACCACACCATTAGAGTTCATTAAAAACCCCATTATGAGTGCCTGCACCTCCACAAAGGTGACACTGATAAATCAACACTGAGCCTTAACTGTGTACATTCTGCACAATTATGATAATTACAGATATGAATTGTAGCATAATTATAGCATACAGTAAAAGCAAATTTTGCAGTCAAGGCTCTCTCAATTAATTAATTTTATTTTCCAATACATCTGCCAAATAGATATTACAGGGAATGAAAGAGCAAGAGAGACCCAAAGAGGATCATTGAAACCGAGCCCACAGGTGGATGCTGGGGAGGCGGTGAGAGTGTAAATCTTCATAAGGTAGAACAGCAAGCAACAGTGAGGAGTTTATTATGTAGAGAGAGGTGGTGTCACACATCAAAGGGCATTGGTCATAATAAGCCTTTTCCAAATCCTTCTCAGCTCGTCTCTGTTCTGGTATAGTCTAGGCTCGATACAGGTGTCAACTAAAAGGCAAAAATATGATCAAATGTCAGGTGCGCTTCCTCAGATTGTCCCCTTGGCTATGGGTGCTCACTGCTCAGCTACAGTAGTAGTAGTAGTAGTCACTATTATAAAGAAATGCATAGAATGCTTTATGATAAAACACATTCAACTGAACAAAATTATGCATCAGAGCAAGTCTTGCATTTTTATCGATTGAAGTAATCGTGGCATTACAACTTTTTTGGTGGTTTACAGTACAAAATGCCACTTTGTATTTTTGCATTATAAAACAAATGTGAGCCTGGTGGTTGTACATAGTGAAGCTGTCAGTTTTATGGGATACTGAAGCAGAATATTTCACAGTTGGTATTACATTATGTTGCAGGAACAGAGCCTGAGGTGACAACAACATGTCATTCTCTGGAGCTACAACGTTTTCCAGGAGAGCTGAAGAACCACTGTCAGCCCTCAAGACTTTAAACGGAGGCTGCACTCTCTGTGCCCTGTTACCAGACTGGAGAACTGTGTCTATACACAGAGACACAGTCATGCACACGCACACATGCACACGCACCACTTTGACTTAAATTCAAACACAAAAATTGAAAGCTACACAAAAAGTGAAAGCTACTACGTTCTCCATGCTAACCCCCCCAGCCCCCCCTCTCTCACACACACACACACACACACACGCACACGCACCACTCTGACTTAAATTCAAACACAAAAATTGAAAGCTACACAAAAAGTGAAAGCTACTATGTTCTCCATGCTAACCCCCCCCCCCTCACACACACACACACACACACACACACACACACACACACACACACACACACGCAGATTTTAATACAAAAGGCCAAAACTCATTTTCCCCATCACCATCTGTTCCCCTGAACCCCCTTAAACCCCCCCGCCTCCACAGACCTGTTGGTCTCACTGAACACCCTAACAAAACTCCACAGAAGATTTAGTAACTCTGCTCAGCTCATGAATAGCTTAGCCCCTGCAGCGTTTGTCCTTAACTAGGTAAATGACTGCTAAATTAAAACGCACGAGCAGAACAAACGAACACACACACACACACACACACACACGCGCAAGACATTTGTACAACACTTTTGTCTTCTATCTATGGCATGTCGAATGGCAGAGAGCACAGCAAGGCAACAGGCCGAGTCAGATGACAATCTGGTGGTGCACCCTTTTCAAAAACAACCAGTTGATTTAATAATAATGAACCTGAGCTGACGCATTAAAGACTCAACACTGTGCCTCCTGTCTGCTGAGGTTTGGGACAAATAAACTGTCCCAAGTCAGAATACGCATGCACACACTCACAACACATACAAGTAACACAGAAACAAAACAAACTGCCAACAGACCCACCCACGTGGGTGTGCAGGCAGGTTGTGGATGATGCCTCCATAAGACAGACACCGTAGGAAAATAGAGTGTCTCCTACATGAATCACTTAAAACCCTATATACTTTGTTGACCGGGGTCCCCCGGGGCTCTATCCTGGGCCGCCCTTATTTCTTGCGTCTGCACAAAATCTCTTCACTGAAAATAGCAGATTTACAAGCTCACAACGCGTTCCATCACCCAGAATAGGGACACTAGCGTTCAAGAAGTTAAATTCAGTCTTGTGCAGTTTGTTTGCATTGTATACTGTACCATACCTGTCAGCACATCCTGTCAAACTATTTTGTCTCTCTGTAATACAGCTGTGATCTTGACTATGTGTGAAGACTAAGACTGTGTTGAACTGTGTGATTTGAGTCAAAACAAAACAAGGTTGTCTAGTTGTCATACCCAATTCATTCTTCATCGTACAACTGCGTTGCTCAACGTAAATTATGCATTTTCAACTGATATACTTTAGATATATCAGCATTTCTGGTAGGAAATCCACCTACAAAGACAACTTCCTGCAAGCAATGTTACAGGTAATCTACAATGAGAGCACACGTTTACTAAAATGTATGCTATGCTAAATTTACAGTTCAGAGAGCACATCTCTTACAACACTCCCCATCCATAAAGGACCACACGTCCAGCAAAGTGACCACAACCCTTAGGAAGCATTGTTGTCGTAATGCTACGGTTTTACCCATGAACTTCTTGAAGGACAGTGAGTGCAGCCCTATGGAGGTATCTCTAGAGTGGTTCAGTCAGTCTCCCCCCCCCCCCCAAACCATGACCTACTGACCTTTAGGCACAGCTCCTCCCACTGGCAGTGGAGGTGCTCCACCTGCTCCTGCAGTAGCAGGACGTCATCAGCGATGATGTACTGGGACAGGTCCGTCTTCATGGTGGACAGCTCCGTCAGGCTCTCAGCCCAGTCCTCCAGTGAGTCCTTGCTCTCCTGCATAGCATAACACACAGCCAAGCAGACAAACAAACAAAGCGGTCAGGGACCCCCTCCAACGCTCGGTCACTCTCGTCCTGACAACCACTCTCTCCAGTGTCCTCTCTCCAACTGCCCCGGTCGTGTCTCTCTCTCTCTCACACACACACACTCTTTTCTCTCTCTCCCCACCCCGAGAGAGGATTAAAGGGCCATAGCCAGCAGGCCTGGACGGGACAGGGGGGGAGGGGAAGGGAAAGAGGGAGGGGTGGAAAAGAGAGGGGGAGGGGGTGAAAGAGTTAGGGGAAAGGGGTGGAGGAGGTTAAAAGCCCTGATGAGCCAGAAGGGATGAGTTGTGGGACAAACCTAACTTTGGATTAGGAGAGACTTTGATTGTTTTGGGGATTTAGTACGAGCACTAAATGATTGTTTCCCCCTGACAGCTGGGCTAATGAGCTCTGCTAAGAAGCAATGCAACAGACACAAGTTTGGAAACCCTGAACAGAACAGCTGATAATTATGTTACAAGGATGTTTCCATCTTGTGAAGAAGAGTGACAGTTGTCAATATTATTGCCGGCCAGGATGTGTACACAATCACATGTGTGCAAACATCCTGACTTGAGTAGTTGTGTACCTCAAAAAAAAAAAAAACATAGGTCAAAGTGTTCTGCTGTTTCACAAGGTGTCACCCAGGGGTCAGTACTGGGCACACTCCCATGACACACTGATGACACCGCTCCACTAAACCAGCTATTCCCAACCTGTGGGCCATGAGGATATTGCAAGTGGGCCCCCAAGTAATTGGCAAAACAGTAAGATTTTAATTATAATATTTAAAAAGGTCTTTTTTTTTTCTTTTTTTTACTGTGATACCGATGAATAGGAACTTAAAGTATACTACTGCACTTGTCTTGATCCAAGCTGGAACACAATCGATTGATTATTTGATCATTCAAATAAACATGCTCTGAAAATGCACGAGGCCCACCCACCCACGTGACCATTTAACCGGCTGCGAACACAGAGAGTTTCAAGTAGGCCCTGGGAACCTCTGCACTAAACCCATCACTAGCCTCGCTTTTACCTCCCTCACCAATGCCTTCAGGACATCATGGGCCGGGTGAGCATAGGAACCTTTTGATGTTCAGTGGCAGCCAAACTGAGGCCCTACTCATTGGCTCCAAAACCACCTTCAAAGCCCTCCACAACCTAGCCCCCACGTATCTCTTACCTCCTCCAGGAGTACACTACCCCCCATCCTCTGCTGGTTTCGACCATCCCCACCTCATGCCTCTCAAGCTTACAATGTCGTCTATTTCTAATCGTCTATTTTCAATATTTTTACATTGTTTCGACCATTTCTGCAAAATCACTTGACCTCCCCAAAAAACTAACAAAAACACTGTAAAAAAATTACAATTATATAGTCATTTATTTTTATACATTTAGTAATCTTTTTTTTTTTTAAGGTCCCAGAAGGGCTTTCATCTCTCCCTTGCCCCTCCCCACACACATCCGACAGTCTGACGCCTAACAACATTCCAATCCCACCTCAAAACCCACCTGTTCAAACTGACATCAGTCAATGTAATGTACTGTGCATTTCTCCGATGTCCTTTGTAGTGTCCCTGTGCATCTCCCTGCTCTACACATGTCAGTCAGTCCTACTCAGAAGTCCTTTGTTTATGTTAGTGTTTGTATGTTCATTTAAATACGTTTGATCTCTCATACTATACATGTTTGATTTCCTTTTGCTTCATGCTTTGTAGGTTATCTTTCTTGAGTGTTGTGAAAGGCAGCCACAAATGTATTATTATTTACCTTGTTGAAATGCTCAGCTCTTTGCAGATCATCAACATGATCAGGCATCGACAGGTTGAGCCTGGTCTTCACATCTTTCACATGCAGCACGCCATCGCCTAGTCTGGCCTCAAAGTGCTCCCAGTTCTGAAAAATAATGAAAATAAAAACCAATCACACTACGGTTGTCTTTTACTTTCAGAAATGTTGATTGTGTTGATTATGTTGAAACTGTTAATTCAAGCTGATTGGATTAGCCTGCCTATCCATCAGAGGCATGGAAAACCACAGCTAATCAGGGACAGATGGTTGGTGGTGACATGCAGGTGCAAAACAAGTCTCACATTATGCAGTAGCCAGGTGTAGATCCAGATCTCTGAATCACAAGTCTGATGGCACATACTGTATGGCTAATTGCAATAAAAAAACGACACATTTCAACGAACATGATGAGAACAAACCGAAACTAGCGGCCTAAAAAAGCGCTTCTAGATTTGATATTTTGTGGGGGGAAAAAAGAAAAAAAAGCACTGTGTGTGGGTGGGTGCGTGTGCGCATGCGTGTGTAACATTCCAGCACCCAGTGAACTATCCCCTGGACATTGCTCTAGTTAAAAATGTGATCTTTGTCAACTTGCCTTGTTAAGTAAACATTTGAACTGAATGAGCTTACAGAGGAAAATGTGAGTCCCTGTCAATGTCCCTGGTTTGATAAATGCACAAGTAGCTTACTCAGCTCAAGTTGGATTTTCACAGCAGTAATATTATTTATGACCTTCATTAAATTATAGTAGGTCATTTACACACGTTCCTTTGACGATAGTACACCAGACAGCGACTACAGAGCCTCTCTGTGTGTCTCAACCCCACAGACATACTGCTCTGTCAGTTTAATCAGTAGCAAAAGCATGCAGATGTACACAGATGGTTTCAACAGCATGCCTGAACACAGGATTGCTTCATCATCTCATATCCTGCATCAAGGAGTTCAACATAGTAAAACATTTGTAACTCAGAGTATACAAATGTAACCAATAAGGGTCCATCTGGTTACATTAGGATGACAAAATACTTATAATTTGTCCTTAAACTGCAGTGAGGTGTGAGATAAGACAGATCTTTGACAGTGCAACTAGGATTTGAGGTTTAACACTCAAGCAAGCATCTTCAACGATTTTCAGTATATTTCAATGTATGACACATATTTTGAAAGCTTACGATCTAATCCTAATGCTTTTCATTATCTGTAAAGAAAAATCGGGACAGAAAAATGATCATGCCCACTACTAGTGTGTATTCTACTGGAACGCTGTGACAATTGGTAATGCATTATATCCACTGTACATCACACCATAGGTCACCACCCAGAACCACTTAGCAGTTGTTAAGGATGATGGGAGAATTGGGCTGTTGTTCAGTGGAGCCCCTCGACCACTGAGACTGAAATGGAACCCCTAATTCACTCTGAGAAACAGCAGGAACCTTCAGACCCACGGCACAGTATGGGTAGTACAGGCAGAGTAGGAGAAATAGATGGTGGAGAGTGTGAAAGAGGTACAGCAAAACCCTCAGTGTTCATTTATCCATTTGTAACTCTGAGAGTATACACATGGAACCAAATGGACCCATTATGGGTCCATTTGGTTCCAATTGTATACTCTCAAAGTTAAATTGACACTGAGGATTTTACTGTGTAGAGGAGAATAGAGGAAACAGAGAAAACAGCCCAGGTACAATGGAGGAGAAGCAGGGAGATCAGGCCAGTATGTGGTTTCAAAAAGTTTCAAATGGAGCACGCAGAGAAACCCCAGTAGGCTGAATTTAGGACCCACATTTAGAATCCATCTCCGTTTTCTCACCCCGGTCTCTGTCTCATTATTTGCCTCTTTCAAACTTTCTAAGTCTTTCCTTCTTCTCTCTCTCTCCCTCCCTCACCCTCCTTCACTTTGTGAAGTGCTCTCATTATTTCAGTCTTTCTTGTTTCAGCCTCTCTCCTTATTTCTTATTTTTGTTTTTCTGCGTCCTCTTCTGCCTCTCTGTCCTTCTCTCTATGTGTCTCCGAAGACACCTCAAAGCCCATGCATCTCATATAACGTCCTGAACAGCTCTCCGCACTGTTCTCGTGTGTAAACACCGTCTCACACTTTGACAATGCTGTGCATTTAGCACAATTAAATTGTGAAATTAACACCGTCTGGCCCTCAAAACGTATTAAAGACACTTTTTAGATAGCTATGACAATATGCGACTCCGACCTCCTACTTTTATAGGTACAGGGTCCAACAATATTGATGTCTTGTCTCTCAAAGCAAGGCAAGTTTATTTGTATAGCACATTTCAACACAAAGCAAGTGCTTTACACAAAACAGCAAGCATTAAGACATCAAGACAGTAAAATCTCAGATTTCATTGATTGGGTATTGCCTGTGAAATGGGAGCTTCCTGGTTATCGATCA
>NC_137621.1:36476304-36551304 GCF_963280865.1 Gymnoscopelus braueri | reverse complement strand
GCTACTAGAAAAAGAGGTAGGCACTAGGCAGCATAGGAAATCATGTAGAATCAACATTGTTGAAACAGTTTTATATTCTGTGTCCACTCCAGAAATAATATTTGAATTGAAATATAAAATAATCTGTCTTTTAGCCTTGCTAATCCCCTATTTGCTGATTCATAACTACATCCCTGCATCAGAGATGACCTATGTTCCCGGACAGAAAACCTCGTAACTGGGGGTGAATCAATAATAGGGTTGTGTACATACACATATACCGCATTGGCCACAGCTGCTACTCAAGGGTTAGCGTAAAAAAGTGAAGTATTCCTTTAAACTGTTAATTAGCATTTCTGTGAGCTCTCACACAATGAATTACACTTAATCAAAGTGTATCTCTAGATGAGCATGTGAAAAGCAATGTTTTCTAAGTTTGAGTTCAACTTAACTAACCTTCTGTGTTGCATTTTCAGTTGGACCTTTATAAAACACATGGCAAACAGCTTATTTTCCGTTGTATTGTGAAAGCGGAATAAACAAGTTGAACTAAACTCAATGGTCATCTGTTCCCTCCTCATGTAATCTCAACCGTAATATTCTACAATATAAAGCTTCACAAATTTAAAGGTAAAGCATTTAGTGACATTGACAACAATCTGTCATTCATCAAACCAGTAGCTGACCCAGTTAAACTTAGACCAAGGTAATATTTCATGTATGGTGTGTACGGTCAAATGAATAATACTAGAACAATTTGCTCCTCGAAGCACAGGTCTCCACCAGGCCAGGTAGTAGAAGTCAATCTTAAACAATTAGGATGAAATATGGAAAATCTTCAGGTCTGTCTGGATGACATTACTATAGATAATATGTACCAATTTGTGTGATGTTTGGATAAAATCTGTAGGAGTAATAGCAAAAAATATGTTTAGCAAAAAGTGGCCTCCTGGTGGCGCTATAACAGGCCAATGTGAAGTTTCATGGCAATCGGACGTTCATGAGTTGAGGCATTTTGTTCAAAACGAGTCACTCCTGCAAACTTTAGATGATAATCTTAGCCAATCAGGATGGAATATGAAAAATCGGACGGATCTCTCTTGATCACATTACTATAGAGATAATGTGTACCGATTTGCGAAATGTTTGCACAAAGTCTGTAGGAGTAATATAAAAAAAATGCAAATCTGCCTCCTGGTGGTGCTATAACAGGACAATGTGAAAAGTATGGTATTTCTTCCTCAGCATAGTGGGAATGTGCATGCAAAGTTTCACAACAATCGGAAGCTGCGTTCATGATTTGAAGCATTTTGTTCAAAATGGGCCATTCCTGCAAACTTTGGAAGCCAATCTTAGCCAAATGTGTTTAGCAAAAATCTGCCTCCTGGTGGCCCTATAACTTAATATAATTATTACAAAAAATTGGGGCAGAGGTTCTGCTCTGGCCTCCAGGGAGTGTGCGTGCACATTTTCACACCGATCGGTCCAACAGTGCCAGCTGTATACAGACCGACTAACACACACACACACACACACACACACACAGGGGCAAAAACATAGTCTCGGCCACACCTTCGGCCTGGCGGAGACAATAATGTATAATCCAAATTTTTGACAAGTTAAAAGTCTGCTTTTAGGTTTGCTCAGATAAAGAGTCATTCACTAAGCTCTACCAGCATGTGAGTCAGCTTCTCGGAAAGGGTCTGGCCAAGCTGCAGGATGCCACGAGACATCAGACGGCTGTCTGATTGGATGAGAGCAGCGGCCGAGGGCTCCAGGTGGTCAATCAGGACCTTGGAAGCCTGTAGCACCCCCTCCAGTTCAGTCTGCAAAAGGTCAGTCCTTTCCTGGAGAGACTGTATGACAGAAGGAGAGATTACATTACATACAACTACGCCCGGTTCCCTATAGACTAGAGCCCTTGAGTATCCGGTCAACTAAGTATAAGGTTTAAGTGGTTAAGTCTGATTTACATTTCGTCATATGATGATGTAGCACTGCAAAAATAGCCAATCTATATCTACTATTTTCACCAAGCGACACTGATGTACGTTTGTGCGACATCTATAAATCTCGCATATAGGGCCTAGTATAGTATTTTCGGCTATAATGACATGCACAAACTGGGGATGCCAGTGTTAACTAATTAAAAAAGACACCCAGCACAGTACAATAAATGTACAATGAATTTGACTCAATGGTGGCTGTATAACACTACAGGACTGGCCTGAGTACAACATGGCTCACATACAGCAGAAGTACACAAAGTACACACATGAGCAGCCTGTATCTTGGCGGTCAGCCTCTCCACGGTGTTGTCAAGTCCTGGGGCGCCGTCCAGCAGAGCTTGGACCTCCTGCTGCTGGCTGTGGAGATGTTGGGAGAAGGAGCCAGCCAGATGGGCATACGCTCCCCACACCGGCAGCAACATCTGGCCTCTCTGCAGGTGAAGATCCAGGTCAGCACTCACCTGAGCCCACCTGGAGGTGGAGGTGTGGATGTACACGCAATGTTAGGTAATGCTGTGAGGACAAAAGTGTGTGTGTGTGTGTGTGTGTGTGTGTGTGTGTGTGTGTGTGTGTGTGTGTGTGTCTGTGGTTACCGTGCTCTCTCTCTGTCTCTGTGCTCAGAGATGAGTGCAGTAACAGACGGACTGATCATGTCTCTCAGAGAGGACAGAGTTTCAGTCAATCCATCCCACTCTGTGTCTGTCCCGTCTGTCTCTGTACGGAGCAGCTGTTTACAATAAGAACAAATACAACAATTATTACCCTGCTGGAACAAAATCGTTCCAAGATATAACGTCTTTGCGTGTCGTCGCCTTAAAAAAAAAGAGTTCCCAAACTTTTTCAGCTCGAGACTCAAAACAGAGATTTGATGTGTCCCGGGACACCCAAAAAGCGACATGCTCAGAACATGTCTCATTGCAACACGTTGTGAGTTTGTCGATCTTCTATTTTTTTGACAAATAATTATTTTTAGGCGGTGAAACCGCCCCTATATGTGATGTTTGGATATTTGCACACCAAATCCTGCGCTGTGATTGGCCACCAGTGTACCCCCCTAACCCTACACCGTGATTGGCCAATCACAGTCTATTCAGGACTGTGATTGGCTAGGGAAATATGACACATGTGCATAGCCCTATAAATAGGACTATGCACTTAAAAAAAACACATTTATGGTTTTTAATAAGTTAGGGGTGTACAATGGTTGGTCCACAATATTACTTTTCTTTAAGTGAACTTCCATCACTGTGATGACCACTGTGACCACACCGCCCACTTCACACTGGGTGTGATTTTTATCTTTTTATTTGGAAAATGTTAAAATATTTTGAAACAAAACAAAAATACTTGTAGGAAAGGTTAAAAGAATGAGATATTTACTGGCATAAAATGCTGGGACAAGTAGTCAGATATCTGAGCTAATGTCCATGTATGGACATCAGCAGCAGTGAGTAATCCATACAACCTTGTGTCTTAAAAAAAAAAAACTATCCCTGTAAGATTTTGTTGTGATAGTTGTGCCCGGAACCCAACCTGTAGTATTTCAAAGACATCTCTCTGTGCCTGGAGACAGAGCTGAGGGTTGCCGTGGTAACCCAGAATATGGGATGTCCTCAGTGTTTTCAGCACCGCCTGTTTGAGTCTGTTGTCCAGACAGTCCCACAGCTCCTGGACATGAGCTAGCTTCTGCTGCACGGTTGAGTTCTGGACATGGATAGAGACAGAAGTTAGAGACAAAAAATTGCTTGGCAGTACAGTGACTTTTCTCACAAATCCCTGGACATTTTTATATGTGTTTATATATGTTTTATACTTTTTGAAATATTAAACTTACATTTTATAATGGAAATCAATATAAGATCAGCATCGCTCCATACCACAAATTCCATTGTGCACACTGCCAGTAGGCTAACTGGTTTAATGCTGGGGTCCAGAGAAAACTCACCTGCTTAATGAGTGCTGTACAGGCCCGGATGGCTCTGTCTATCAGACAGATAAAACCATCACCTTCTCTGCTGTGTTTCTCTCTTAACTCCTGGAGAACAGTCAACTTCTGCCTGATCATCATCTCATGGTCCTGATAAACACACACAAAAAACAGTGGTGCAGGTAGAATAAATATATGGGAATCAATAGCAAAATAATTATTTATTTTCTTAACACCATTCAAAAACACTGCAATAATAAATGTGCTGTAAGATTCAACACCACACCTCACAGGTTCTGATGCGTTCTGCCACTTCCGATTGGCTGCTGGGTGTGAGGGCAGAGGTCAGCCAGTTTCTGTGAGCCGACATCCAGCCAGTCAGCTGCTGCAGTCTGCCCTCTCTGTCTGCTCTTCCTCTCATCTCCTGCTCCACTTCCTGGATCTGGACAGGACATTTAGTACATTAAAACACGCTTTCTGAGGCTCTCATTTTAAATGTTTTCATAATGTTTTGATTCTTAAAATAACTCCTGAAGCAGAGTGACACGTTTATTTACATTTAGACAGAGCTGGTTTTATTTTATAACCTCAACCGTTTTATTTTCTTTATCTCAACTACTGTACATCTACTCATACAGTCGGTTCACGCGACAGGAATAGTTGTACAAATGTATGCATTTTGTGCTGCTGCAAGGCAAACAGGTGGGGCCAACAGGCATCTAAAGAAAACAGAGCAGACTGTGATGTTTTCAGACCTGAGAGTTGAGGGTTCCCCGCAAGCTGAGCCAGCGGTGGTTGAATCCACCTAGCTCCTCAGAAAAGTGTGTGTGTTCACAGCGACCCCTCTGGCTATCTGGAGTAGCGCATGTCTGTAACACTGGCTGATTTACATAGTCCAGTGTGGCCTGGTGGGCAGACAACTCTGTGCGACACTCCTGAGGGAGGGAGAGATGGATTTTGGGTGAGAGAGAGAGTGAGTGAGTGATTGAGTGTGAGAGAGTGAGAGTGAGAGAGAGAGAGACCCAGGGAATGGCCAGTACATCACCTTGTAGCAGGTCAGAATCTGGGGGAGATCTGTGTTGCTGATGGAGGAAGGTTGGTTCAACCTCTGATGCTGTTCCTCCACCCTGGACTCAACAACACACAGCCAGGATTGTAACTCTGCCAGGGCTTCCTCCTGGGACAGAGTCTCTATATACCTCTGAAGAGAGGAGAGGAGAGGAGAGGAGAGGAGAGGAGAGGAGAGGAGAGGAGAGGAGAGGAGAGCGATGGAAGGAGGACAATTAGGAAAAAGCAGGAAATTGGAGGAGAGGGTGATAAAGGAGACAGACAAAGGATGGACAAAGAAGTTTCACACCAATAACAGGGGAGATTGCTACAGCTGATGTTAACAGTAATAGGTGTTAGGAGGACTGTAGTGTGGCTCTGACATACAGAAGACCAGCAGAGCACAGGATATGTAGCTTAACTCTATTTAACGGTCAGTCCTCTGATCTACATTGTGCTTTTACAGAATTTCCAAAGTACAACATCACCAAGGAATAAAAGCAACATGGACGATAACCTAAAGATGTGCATATAACTGAGCCACATTTTTAGCACCCTCTGGTGGACAAAATATAGGACAGAGTGACATACATATGGTGAGGAGAGTGACATATATACATCATTAATGCATTAATCATTAATAGCTGAACTATTCAATGAAGCAGTTAAAATATAAATAATCAACCTTATGCAGGGCTTGCTGGAGTAGAGGTACATCTGCCAGAAGGTTAGCCCAGTCCATCTCTATCTGTGTGAGCTGGGACTGGATGGGGCAGGAATCTGGATCAAATTCAGTACAGTTCTTAGATGAAGGGCTCTGTTTGTTCCTGGTGTCTCTGTATGAGTATCTGTCTGAGAGTCTGTCTGTCTCTCTCAGATGGAGCAGCTGTGTCCCCGTGCTGAGGACCGATGCCTTCAGTCCAGACTTGGCTTCCATATCTTTGGCGAACTCCTGGAACAATAACAGTCGATTGTTTTTCATCAATTATGTTCAGGGCAGGACATTCACTTTTTCATTACAGTGACCTGTAACATAAGTTATACAATAACATTTATCATATTTACACTATACTGTAAATATGACAAATTATGATAAAAACAAACAAACATTGAAATAAGATATACTTGAGGTTCTGGTAGGGTAGAAACCAGCAGTACTAGCAGTCTGGTAAGACAGAAACCAGCAGTAGGGCCTACTAGCGGTCCTGGTAAGACAGAAACCAGCAGTACTAGCAGTCTGGTAAGACAGAAACCAGCAGTACTAGCAGTCTGGTAAGACAGAAACCAGCAGTACTGGGGGTCCTGGTAAGACAGAAACCAGCAGTACTGGGGGTCCTGGTAAGACAGAAACCAGCAGTACTGGGGGTCCTGGTAAGACAGAAACCAGCAGTACTGGGGGTCCTGGTAAAACCAACAGTCCTAGGGGTCAATGAGTTCAGAGTCCCTGGTCTACTTATACATACCACAAACTGCTGGTAATGGTCATGGCTATGGTTCAAATCCGTTTCCGGATGGGCTAGGACAGTTAGCTGGCTCCAACTGCCAATCAGCTCCCTGGCCCTGCCCATCCACTCATTCAGAGCTGCAGAATTGCAGTTCAACCTGTTTGTGGGCAGAAATAAAACATCTTCAGTTAGTTAAAGATGCAGTGCAGTGACATTTTCAGTCATTTTATTTTGAAGATTCAGTCTGAAACGTTGTCTCAACCTGGTTTCAACCAATCAGAAGGTCCCATCCCTTCAGAAAGTTCAGGCTATGGGACGTTGGAATATCAATCACTTCAGCCATGTGCAACAGGGCTAGTGTTTGTTTACAAGTGAGAGAGAGACGGCTTATTTCTAAACTATAATGTTTTCAGATACATATTTTAGTGTGCAGATTAAGTTTAAAATGAGTAATCACCGTCTGGATGTCATCTTGAATGAGATTCAAAACGGAGTAGCTCTGTAATTAAAATCAGCTGTGTTTGAAGAACGTGCAGCTATGGGAATCAAACGGGTGCATGACAGTAATCAAGATTCATTTATATTCATGAAAGTTGTGTTATGTCATCACGCAGCACGTTTTCGTTTAAAGGAAGTAACAAAGATTGGCTTTTTAGGGACTTTTGATATAAAAATACACAAAAGTTTTGTTTTTTTTCAATTAATTTGGCATCTATTGTTAGGTATGCCCATATGATGACCACGGATATGCTCTAAAAGTGTGAAAAACATTTTTCATTTCACTACACCAGGGGTCTTCAACAGGGGGTCCGGGACCCCTAGGGGGTCCTCAGAGTTACTACAGGGTGCCGCCAAATCTTTGTGTGCTTTGATATTCTTTTTACTTTAACCACTTGAACCCTATTATCCCTATTCTGAAGAGAACTTAAGCCCAAAATAGCAGATGTACAAGGACAACACAGGAGAAACACAAATGAAGAAGAACTAGTGGAATATTACAATAGATGGAGCCTTGCCATCTAGCTGAATGCCACGGCTTGATGGCAAGGAGTGCATTCTCTTATGGGTACAGCCACACATGTCCGTAAAGCGTCCGTCAAGTTGCCGTACGGACGCCGGAAGTCCCATCCACTCCCATGTAAAAAAAAAAAACGGAACGGTACTTCCGGTTTTAAACTTAACATGGGAGTGGATGGGACTTCCGGCGTCCGTACGGCAACTTGATGGACACTTTACGGACATGTGTGGCTGTACCCGAAGTCTTGTCACTTACCTGCTACCTAGCTTCCTGTTCCTGTCTATGATGGTGCGTTCATGCTCCGCCCTCCTGTGCAGGGCGGTCCAATGTGCCTCCAGCCTCTGTGTAACCCCGCCCACGCCTCTACAGCCGCCCCCCTGCAGCTGTAGCCCCGCCTCCAGAGTGCATCTGAACCGTGCCCTGCTCTCCTCCAGAACTCCCTCCATTTTCTGTCAGAGAAACAACTGCATTAGCAGTCTATACAGACAGCTAATGCCCATGTGTACAGTACTTTATTTGTATCCCAATTATTTTTTTAACACCTTTGCTTTCCCAATATTGTCATTATGCCAATTTAGTTCTCCCCAGACATTTGCCACTGCTGTTGTACCATATACCCTACTAGCTCACCTTTAACAATTAGAAGCTCTCACTGGGTGGGAGGAGATCCTACTCGTCCCGTAAATAATGCTGATTGATTATACTCAGAACACTGTGACTTTTCTGTCTCCTTTATAAATGGACTTTTAGTGCCGTCTAGTCACAACAAATATATCAACTTTAGAGCAGATCAACAGTTTTTCAGCTATGACCATGTTTATCAGCCTGCATACCTGGTTTTACATTCACTGTCTGAGCTTAAATTGATTGCGCGCACACAGCCACACACACTCTAATCCAATTACACACAGTACCCACCGCTTCCACGAAGCTAACCTCACACACATCCACTTCAGCGCACGCACGCACACACACACCTACCTCACGCTACACCCCCCCCCCCAACCCCTTTGCAACTTCCTGTAAATGAAGAAAAAGCTGAGTAGCTGAGCAATGCTGCCAAGTCCATTTCCCACAAATAATAAAGAGATGGGAGGGGGGGGGGGTGGTAGAGAGAGATGGAGGAAAAACGAATAAAACACATTTCCAGAGCGAAGACTGAAACTATGAGCCAAAATTACTTCTACTCTGAAAACTCACATCACCAGAGGACATTATGTGCCTCTATGAAAACAATGCTCTGGCTCCTAGCTAATTTCACCAATTAGTTTTGAGTATGTTACAAGGAGTCCAGAGTTGAGAGAGTATGTGTCAATAGGATCCAAACGAGAGGAGGGGAACAGTGAGCATCTCTTGCTGGTTGTATATTAAGACCCTTACACGCAGCAAGTATCAGACGCGCGTTTTACAAAACGCACCCATTGTTTACAATGGCTGCAGCCACACTGGAGGCGTCAACTGGACGAGTCAAAACCTGTTGACGTGTCTCTCAGAGCTCTGTTCTAGTTCTCTAGCGTCGACTCGTGACATAGACCATCTGAAAGGTAACCTCTTTTTATTTTTTATTTTCTCTTGACACGTGTCAGTGACGCAAACTGCCTTATCCCATATTGTTGAAGCGCAAGGGGGCGGGTGGGGAGAGAGTCAGCGCACTGAAGTCAAGGCACAGACTACTGTGTTGTTGACGGACAACGGATGCACGCTTATGAGAAACAACAAAAATAAAACCTGGCAAAACAGTTGCGTGCATTAGATAAAGGAAACATTCAGTCTAAATGTGAAATGTGAAAATGTGAAGTGAAGTCGGACTGAATAATGACTTCACTGTAGCCTATAGTAGCCTTTTCATAAATGATATTTGTACTTAGGCTGTCCTGAAAGTTTGTAATATTTAGAGAAATTTAAAGTTTCAAATACAAAAGTAGTAGTAGTAGGCAAGAATTAGCAAACTGGACATTTAGACTGAATGTTTCCTTTATCCTCATCCGTTGTCCATCAACAACACAGTTGTCTGTGCCTTGACTTCAGTGCGTTGACTCTCTCCCCACCCGCCCCCCCGCCCCCTTGCGCTTCAACAATATGGGATAAGGCAGTTCGCGTCAGTGACGCTGAATTGCGCCAGTGACACTTTCAGTGTGTCATGGCCTTTAGTTCATTTAACCAGGAGATGTGTTAAGAGAAATAACCTGGCAGGCGGTAAGGTTCTCTGCTGTCTTTTCCTCAGAATCCTCCATCAGGTGCACCCTGGGAGATGCAGTCTCCAGATCTCTCAGTAAGGAGTCAAGCCAGGCGCTGTCCTCCTCCCACTGTGTCCACGTCTGAATTGGAAGACAATACAAGCACATATATCCCATACAATATTATATGATTGACTGCACATACTGTATGTAGTACAGATAATTCTAATGACCTAATTTGAATTAGAATGACTGTGTAGGACACATTTACCTGTAAGGTTTCTCGCATTGCGATGCCTCTCTCCAGACCTTTATGCTGCAGTTTGGTCACCTTATCCTGCAGCTCCTTCACTACTCCCTCCCACCTTTGGAGGGCGCTGTGTGGGACTCTCTGGGTCAGGTACTGCAGGTTCCTGAGATGGTTGCCCAGGAACTGGAAGAACTTCTGATGACATGAGTCACAAATAATGTGACTCCTTCTTTCAGTGGTGTCACCCAGGTTGTGCCTAAACCCTAACACTTAACAAAAATTATGCCTAAACCTAACCTTAACCTCACAGAAATTATGCCAAACCTAACCTTAACCTCACAGAAATTATGCCTAAACCTAACCTCAAAAACCTGTCCACCTGGGCGAAACACTGGGAAAAGAGACTCTACCCACAAATAATGTTGGAATAAAGTTGCTCACTAAACATAGAGATTACATTTTTAATACAATGTGATGTGGTTACTAGGCTAGGATGATCAAATTTGTTTAAAGTGATTAAGTTCCCAATAAGTTGCAGCAGAGGAGTTTTCTAGCACAAACATGCCCTGGGAATGACTCTTAAGAAAATGTCAGATGGGACACCATCTTGTTTCTGCATGGTATTGCTATATGAAGAGTGTATTGCTTCACCCACAAGACAAATAATTTAGGAAATTCAAAAGTCATGGATATGATAATAATAATAATAATAAGTAAGCCTTGCCAAGCTCTGAGGCCCATAGGGCAGGAGCCTATCTCCTGTTTCCTTAGCGTGAGGTATGTCGCAGGCAGGGCCGTGTTAATGTCAGAATGCGCCCTAGGCAACGGACAGGTTTCGCATGACCGGCCAGGAATCAAACCCTGACCTTCCAGTCTCAGGGCAGACACTCAAACCACAAGGCCACTGAGCTGGGCTATTCATTATTTTCTTAGCGATTATTCTATTGATTGCTTTTTTGATGATCGAAAAATAGAGAAAAAGAGAAGCGTTTTGTTTTTGTTTTTAATCGATTAACCACTTAAGTCCGTTTGTAGCACAATTTGTAACGTGAAATAAGGTGTTTCAAATAAAATGTATTATTATTATTTTAACTATATCTCATAATCGTTTTTAATTTTTTGAAAATTTTAGGCAAAATAGGGATTGAAATCCAAAATAGGGATTGATTATTAATAGATTATTTTATACAATTATTGATTATATTTGCGAACTCAATTAGTTAAGTGTTACGTGTTACACCCCTAGATCATATATGTCCTGATGAAGGTCTGAACAGGCCGAAACGTTGACGAGCAATAAATTACCAAATGGAGCTTTTTGCAACTTTACCAGTGTGCAGACTCTATTCTTTTTTTCATGATACCTTGTTTGTCTAGCACCTGGGCCACGGATGTGCGTGCACTACCTTTTTCATACACCCCTAGATAGGACCTCTGACCAAACCAAGCAGTTCCCATACACACTGACCATGTGGGCACTGAGCTGCTGCTGTAGGCCAGCCCTGCTGTGAAGCTCCATCCCAGGCTGCTGTGACAGACGTTCTGACCCGGCGGTGAGCAACTCATCCAGGCTGTACACCAGCCTCTCATAGTGACGCTGGAGCTCCACGCTGCTCTTCAACTTCTCATATGTGCCACATGCACCAGCCAGAGCACCCTCCACCTCACCCTGGGATAAAGGAACAGAGTCAGCCAGAGGAGCTGTGGGCCATGATTTATGCCTTTCCTCCTGCAACTGTTAAAAGTAATTGTTCATTCATCTAGTTTTCATATACTTAGTTTTCATTCATTCATTAATTAATTAATTAATTCATTCAGGCATCATTTGTTGTGGCATTTATCTATTTGTTGGCATTCATTAACGGTTAATGAATGCCAGCAAATAGATGAATGCCACAACAAATGATGGGTTAATGATTAACCCATTAAGACCTGACGCCGATTCTAAAAATGCCTTCTAAATCAGTAGTTCTCACACTTTCAAGATGTTTAAGAAATGTTCAAAAATAGCAGATGTACGAGCTTGTACATCTGCTATTTTTGAATAACTAGTCTAATAATCTAGTATATTTGTACAAAGATGCTAGATGAATAAATGTTTTATCTATAGATTTTTTATGTTTTCCATTCCTTACTGACATGGATTGTAATAGAAACAATGTAACTGCTGCTGTAACTGATCCTGAAGGTTACAACTTTATATACTGGTGCATGGCAATAATTCTGTGCTAAATCAGTGCTGACTCCATCCAGGCCGGTTCAGCAGAACAGATTTAGCAGCAGGCTTATTAATACCAACATCATAAAGTTAATTACACACATGCCCTCATCCATTTTTCATTTAATAACACTTCTATAAATAGATGGGTGGCACAGCACTCTTCTTCAGATAGAAAGGTATTTGACATATTGAAGATACAGCCTCTCGCTCTGTGCTCTGACATAGGACACATTTCTACATGATTGCTGCAATGCCGCACTATTATTCAGAAGATGAGGTGGATTTCAACAGTCCTGAGAACCCAGAGATCTAATGGTCTTCATTCTAGCTGGCTAATCAGGGACTAATTTAGATCCAGGACATCAGGGGAATGCACTTAAATGGCTGGCAGAATAGAAAACGAGCAGGATTCTACTGCAGGTCTCTCCAGGACCAGAGTTGAATACCAATTGAGCAAAACATTTCAAAAGTAAAACAAACAAACAAACTAGATTAGATAGAAATTATCAAGAATTGTAAAAAATAATAATCTAAAATCAAATACTTTCTAATAAAAAAAAAAGTGTTATGAGCTTGTAGATCATTTCACTTTTCGCCATGCACTACTACGTAGTACTATAGGGCTTAAGTGGTAAACTAAACTAGCAGTAGTCTGGATGTTCTGTACTGTGTTCAATCCGGGAACGCATCTCTGTCATTTTAGATGTCTTTGGCTATTCAAAAATAGCAGATATACAAGCTCATAGCACGGCACCGATCTACAAGCTATCAGCTTGTAGATCTGCTATTTTTTTTTTATTGTAAAAATGCGTGAAAATCTTTGAATATATATATTTTAAAGTGAATATTTGTAAAACATATATGTTGTTCCAGGGACCCCCAGAAGCAAAGACTGGAGTTAAAAATGTTGTTTAAAAATATATATGTAGACAAAGATTTGCACTTAATGTTCAAGATTTTTCTAAAATAGCAGATCTACAAGCTTATAGCGTGGCACTCGGTGCCGCGCTACAAGCTTGTAGATCTGCTATTTTTGAATAGCCAAAGCATAAAATAAATGGTTATAGCTCAAATCCAGCTCAAAACGACCCAGAAGCGTTCCCGGCTTTAATGGGTTAAGAACAGTGTAGATACCTGTAGATGTGTGGCCTGGTGGATGAGGGCGGTAGGTAGCTCCTGCCTGTGAGCCTCCTCCAGCAGAGAGCTCACCTGACAGGCCTGCTGCTGCAGTGTCTGCTGGACCTGAGCCACAGCCTGGGGACAGCAGGCACACATACACCACTTCATTTTGTTTTCATGGTATGGAAGCTAATTGCAGCGCTGCAATTATTTTAATTCGCTCTGGATGAGAATACTAGCCAATAGTCTAAAATGTTCAAAGGAATAGGATATAGCTGCTGTCGGGCAGAAACCTCTTATCTCCATATTTTAACTTTTTGTGTTTTTTCGTAAATTAACGCCCTACTTCATCATAGTACAGTCACAAAAAAGTATCAAAAGTAGCAGATATACAAGCTAGAAATGCGGCACGAAGCGACGCGTTTTGCGCTTGTAGATGTTTCCACCCGACAGAGACGATAGATTCTATACAATATGAGAGATTCAACCCTTCCCATCCTGTGCATTGGACGATGATTTGGTAATGTGTGTTTACCTGGAGCTGTAGGTTAATATCCTGGGTCCTGTTAGCTCCATTAGTTATTTGGTTTACGGCCAACTGGTTAGAGGTGAGAGCTGCATGCAAGTCTTTTACCTTCCTCTGTTGGGTTAGACAAACACTGGGTTCATTAAATGTGCATCCATCATTAGAACAAAAGTGGACTGGAATACAATACTCAAAGTGTCACACAACCATTTACCAACCATTTTGCTAATTATTACAGGTGTATTCGTTATGAATAAGAAAGTCCAATTCTAACAAAATACCACTGATTTTATTCAGCTATGACCAAGGTTCAATTTGCTGGGGGGGGGGGGGGGGGATTCCATCCCTCTGCTTTTGATATCCCCCCTCTGGTCATTTATTTCTATCGTCGGTGGGCATTATGTTTTATCCCTTCTACTGGTCAGACGGAATTAAGAACATGCATTTCGTTTTGGGAAATGTAGACTATGTGATATGTTTGATGATATCACAATTGAACAATTTGTTAAAATAACTAAATTCCAAAAATAGTGAAAATAGCAGCTCTACAAGCTACATTAACTACAAGTTTGCATCAGCTATCAGAGTTGATTTCAAGAAATATTATTATGAATCAAACATGAATAAAACCTTCTAACCTGATGTTGTATGGTCTGTTCAAGCAGTGTTTTTAGATGTGTCTGTCTCCTGGTGAGACCGGTCTGCACCACAGTCAGGACTCCGGACAGGAGGTCCACACACCGCGGACCTGACTCTGACCCTACTGCGCCGCTGACCTTTGACCCCTGAGAGACTACCTCACTTCCCAGGGAGGACAGCTCTGACAAAACACTCTGCGCAGAAATGGAAACACGTACAGCATAACCTTAAGATAATTTCCAACAATGGACATTGAGATGTTTATAAATACACAGACATGAATTCATATGACAAAAATAGATGAAACCATTAAAGAATTAATGGATGATTGTATGAACATTGTCATTATTGTCATTAACTATATGTATGACTTCAGTTTTAACCACTCAAACCCTAGTGTCCCTATTCTGGTGCAAACATTTGGCATAAATAGCAGATGTACAAGCTCACAATGCTTGTAGATCTTCTATTGTCCACAAAGAGATTTGGTGTTGAGGGAAAGAAGGAGCAGACCTATTATAGAGTCTGCAACTAAGTATAAATAGGGTTTAAGTGGCTAACTGACTTCTGGTCTCAATGTGGTCCACATCTAACAATAAATGAATGACTGAAATAAATAAGAGCTGGTAAGGTATTAGTTAAACACATGAACCCAAGCGTCTATATTCTGGGGGGAGAATTAGCCAAAAATAGCAGATCTTCAAGCTGTGGATCGGCTATTTTGGACGAAGAAATTTGGTGTAGAGGGAAACAAGCAGTCCAAGTACAGTTGCAACTCAGGTCCATTTGAAGAAGACTAGAGAGTTTTAAGTGGTTAAAGGTTCAGATTCTTTGGTACAGTGATTTACCTGCAGCTGCAGTAGTCGAAGCTGGGCGTCCTCTTCACGAGTTGTCCCTGGAGGGGACTGCAGCAGGTTGGCGAGGACGGAGAGAGACAGGGACACTCCAGACAACACATCGAACAAACCCTCCTCCAGTTTCTGAAGAGAACCCTCCTCAGGGACAGCCTGGGGTGTGATCAAGCCAGGGCAAGTTAGTGAAGTGCCTTGCTCATGGGCAGCATGATCTCAGCATGATCTCTTTCATATCCCTGCCCACTTCCCCTCCGCAGGTCAGTATGGGGATTCAGTGCGGCCTCCCGGTCCTAAACCTGTGTTTCTAACCAGAATACTGTTAAATAATGTGCTTTCAGACAAATAGTTTGAATGGTAAAGAAAACGTGTGAGTTGACCAATGAGCTGAGCAGCCATTTTCCTAGTTCCCTCCAGTTTTTATTCTTATGGGTGAACATTTCAAAATGCACTCGCTCCTTCTGACATGACAATCAAATTACAACTTAAGAATATTGTATACAAACAATAAAACCCCTGAGCAGCACATTAACATTCCTCAGGGACCCCATGAACTGCTGGTTTTCCATCCTACCAGAAATACAATTCAATTCACCTGTACACCAAATTCCTGGTTACACAGCTAGACTGAATGCAATTAATCACTTAAGCCCTATATACACTTCGTTGTATGACAATATTTTGCTGTTTTGGATTTTATATCTAGAAAAAAATAGAAATTGTTTTTTGGGAAAATGCCTACAATGACATGACCAAACTATGGACTTGAGGGTTAATGTGGTTAACTTGAAGTGCAGGAAACCAGGACCTGGGTCGAAGTGCTCTACACTTATCAACTCTACAGGTACATCTGTGTGCCTTATTGTGTGCATTAATCACAGTACAGGTCAGGAATGCCCCATTTGAGTGACATTGCTTTAATAATTAGCAGACAAGGTAGTGTCCTCACCTGGTCGTCGCATAGCTGAGCAGCAGAATGTCCCAGCTCCCTCAGACGGCTGCTGTGGCTCTGAAGACCAGCCAGGATGGAGCTGTCAATTATCACACAGCCTGATGCTCCGTCAGCCTGACTCACTGATGAGTCTGACACCTTCACACAGAGTAGGAGGGATGGGTGGTGAGAGATGGTAGATACATAGATTGATGGATAAAGGGAGATAGTGGAATAGAGAGGAAGAGAGAGAGAGAGAGAGAGAGAGAGAGAGAGAGAGAGAGAGAGAGAGAGAGAGAGAGAGAGAGAGAGACAGCAAAAAAGAGGAAGCAAAAAAGAGGAAGCAAAAAAGAGAGCGCAAGCAGAAGAAAGAAAGTCTGTCACAGAAAGAGAGAAAAAGTTAAGTAGTGAAAGGGAGAGACTCTTCTGACGGGGTCACAGCAAAGGGGTCAGCATCACACAGGAGACGACAGACTGATAACTCTTAAACAAGGTGCTAAACACTCCAGAAACACTCCTTTAACACAAAGGAAGTGATAGAAAAGTTATAATCAGCCATATATGTGGAAGCAGAGAGAGATACAGACAAACAGATAGGGATAGGGAGGTATACCATGGAGCCATTGTGTACTGAGCTCTGTTCCAGACCCACCAGCCTGCTTAGAAGGTGCTCCCACTTCCTGTCAATAGGCTCCTCCCCTTTCCCATCAGCCTCAGCGGCAGCCGACCTACAAGTGTATGAAACAGTGTATGTTAATATTAAGTAGTGCATTTCTTCATCCCTTTCCTCTTTTTCTTTCTTCTCTTATTCCACATCCCTCCTTCCCTTCCTTCCTTGTTTCCTTCCTTCCACCCTCCCTGCCTCTCTCCCGTGCACTCTAGTCACACCAGTAAAAGACAAGCAGTGTTTTCCCCCATTGTCTAAACATCTATCCAACTGATTATAAGTTAATAGCAAAAATCACCCAGATACCAGGTGTCTGACCTGGTGGCTTGCTGTGTGTATTCCTCTGTGTCCTGGCTGAGGAGGCGTGCCCTGCTACCCTGCCTGGCGATGGCCTGGGTCAACCCTCGCTGCTCACACAGCTCCTGTTCGAACTCCTGCAAGAGAGAGAGGGGCCACACCACGAGAGCTGCATAAGTCACCTCTGGGAGTGATGACAAACCTGATTTATACTTCGTACATGTCTGTCATGTTTGCACGCATTATCTGTGTCCCTTATTAAAAGATAGTAGTAAGAACTGACCAACTGGCTTTAAGAGAACATTAGACTAACATTAGGAGTGGTGATGTTGAATAAAATAAAATAAAACAAAACAAAGTAAAGTAAAGTAAAGTAAAGTAAAGTAAAGTAAAGTAAAGTAAAGTAAAGTAAAGTAAAGTAAAGTAAAGTAAAGTAAAGTAAAGTAAAGTAAAGTAAAGTAAAGTAAAGTAAAGTAAAGTAAAGTCAAATCAAATCAAATCAAATCAAATCAAATCAAATATAAATAGGAGTGCAGACAAAGCTAGCCCCTTAGCTAATCCTGTAAATAAATAGTCTGTGTGTATGTGAATTGTGTACTACCTTCTGTTGCTGCACGCTGTTCTGTCTGAGCAGTTTGTTTCTGGGCGAGGAGAACATCTCCTGAACACTGGCACTGCGTTTCAGCTTGGCCTCCGGAGGGCGCTGTTTTTGTCAGCATCATTAATTAACCATCATCATAATTATCACCATTATCCACATTATCACCAGATAAAAAAAATATTGGATCAGAAAAAATAAAGGACCAAAGGACAAAATCCAGGACTAAATCTAAGTGGTAAAACCAACATCAGAACAGCAACAGTGTGGTATAACACACTGTTGCTGTTCTCAGAATCACACAAAACATACACTACTGTATGCTTTGTGTGATTCTGAGATGTTTGAGAGGCATCTTCAAATCATATCTGCATAGATACAGCATACATACAGCATATAATTGTGAATAGACTGGTATATTTCATTAATGGAAGAAATATTACAAACAGTTTTGAGGAGTCACATTTTATCACAGTAAGAGTGACAAAAAGGCTGGTATGGTCCTTTAAGTCTCCGTAACGTGACCTTGTGTTTGTTTGAGTGTGTTAGACAGAATGTGGGAGGGTTTCGATCTCTTACAATAATATTGTAAGAGATCAAAACCCTCCCACATTATGCATGCAATGTCTGAGTTGTTTTAAGTATGTTTATACATGACAGGTTTGGTATGTGAAAGATTAACTGTCTGTCTGTCTGTCTGTCTGTCTGCCTGCCTGCAGTGGTGTAAAGTAACTATTTACTCAAGTACTGTACTTAAGTACAATTTTGAGGTATTTTTACTTTACTCGAATATTTCCAATTTTCAGTACTTTTACTTCTACTCCACTATATCTCAGAGGCAAATATTGTACTTTTACTCCACTACAATTATTTGTAAACGTTAGTTACTAGTTACTTTGTAGATTTTGATTATTATTACAAAACATACATTACCCACTTCATTTTGGCCATATACATTTTGGCCATTTGAAAATAGCCGATCTACAGGTGCGTCGCGATGCGACGCATTGTCTGCCTGCATCACAATGCGTCACAATGTGTCACGATGCGACGCATTGTGAGCTTGTAGATCTGCTATTTTCAAGAGATTTTTATACATTAGAAAACTTGAAATGGGACAATGTGCATAATGAGTACTTTTACTTTTGGTACTTTAAGTACATTTTGATGCCAATACTTTTGTACTTTTACTCAAGTACATTTTGAATTCCGGATGTTTACTTGTAACAGATATATATACTTGTACAGATCTATATTGCAGTATTGATACTTTAAAAAAAATGGAGTACTTTTTCCACCACTGTCTGTCTGTCTATCTGTCTGTCTGTCTGTCTGTCCACGTCGTCTACCTGTTGTGCGTGAGGCTGTATTAGCTCCTCTTCCTGTTTCTCCAGCAGCATGAGCTGGAAGGAGACCAGGCTGGTCTTGAGGACTTCCAACCTGGAAGAGAGGAGGTCTGCAGCCTCCTTCTGGGAGGAGAAGACCTCTGCTCCTTGTTCACCGCCATGCTGCTGGCTGACCATGCCCAAGGCTGACAGACTGGCCACCTTCTGCTCTATCTCCAGGAACATCTCCTGCACACACACACACACACACACACACACACACACACACACACACACACACACACACACACACACACACACACACACACACACACACACACACACACACACACACACATACACACACACACACACACACACACACACACACACACACACACACACACACACACACGCACACACACACACACACACACTTACTTTAGTAACAAGTTCCATTCAATTCATGTGGTGAACACACAAACGTTCAAAGATTGCACACACAGTCACACATAGTTTTGTCAACACACCCTTTTCCATTACACTGTTACTTGAGTCAGACCATTGTTGCTGTTATCATCACTTGTCTTTGCTTTGGTTTCCTTTACTGTTTTGTGTTTTCGGTTTCTGTGTAAACTGTTATGCAAAATACTGAATGATATATCAGAGCAGCTGTACTCAGCATATTTGCACTGGAGCGCAGTTTTTTGTGTTGATCGTGAAATTCAGACCCAATATTATGCTACACTAGACAGGGGCAGCGGGAGGTAACTCTTTGGCTATTTGCGCCACTCATCTTACCAGATCACTGAAGATCTTTGCGGTTTAATGTATAGCGTTTTAACCTGGGCTATGGGCTGATCTTTGTTTTTTCAATCCCTTATGAGTTTTGATTGGAAAATTAATTAATTAATAACCAAACAAACAAATAAATCAATCAATAAACAAACAAACAAACACTGGTGTTTTTGCATAATGTAACTTTAAATATCCCAATATTCTACAGTTATTAAGGGTCAAGTTAGATATAGGTGTTTTTCAGGAGAGAGAGCGTTCATTAGGGAGACATGTCTGGTCTATTTGAATAGGAGTTGAGAGAATGTTCCTGTGTGTTTTGTTTACTGACAAAGCCTCCATTCAAATCTGTCGTGCCATGGAACAGCGTTTAACCTCTGAAACTTTAATGGAGGGGTCATGTTACTCTGTCGGGGTCAGCAGTGACTGAGTGAATCATCACAAGGTGAATACCTGTATCCTCCCACATAGTAGAGAAAAGGAGTACATTGTACTGTTTCACTTGAACCCTATACACTTCATGGACCACAGTCCCCCAGGGGTCTATACTAGGCTCCTCCTTTTTTCCCCTCTACACCAAATGTCTTCGCGAGAAAATAGTCGATCTACAAGCTCACACAACATGTCACAACCCGACGCGTTCTGAGCTTGTACAGTACATTCACTACTTTCACAGAATATTCGCCCACAGAATAGGCCCCACACATACCTGCACACAGTCCTTACTGTAGGTAATCGGATCAATATCTCTGAATATTGATGGACAGCAATAACACTAGAATAATAAGTGGTTTAATCCTAATTTACACTTATGCCCTAATAATGAGGTCTTTACAGATAAAAGTTGCCAATTGTTAGAAGGATGGACATTGTAGAAAGACAGACATGATACACGGTAATACTGTACTTATTGCCAGTTTGGCTGACACCCACTGCAGGTCACCGCGCCCTCAAGGCAAACAGCTGGTACAGTACATAATTTGTCTGACTCTTTAATGTTTACATAACCTTGTCTAATATCATAAAGTCATATATTCTGTACACAGACAGCAGGACTATTCACTATTGTTGTACTACTCAACCTCCGGGTCACACGCATGTTCAATAACCCATGTCAACCACGGGTTTTGTGTGTGACAGACGCTCTCTTGTAGGGAGCATCCTTGTAACATGCTCGAGGACAGTGGGTCCTAACTGGTGTCACAGTGGGAACTGAATGTTTACATTGACCATGAAATCAGTACACAACAGTTACTCTTACTCTCTGTTATGACTAATTTATACTTCATCATACGATCACTGAAAATAACAGATTTTCAACTGGAAAATGTGGGTCATTGAGTTGTTTGACAAAGTATAATTTAAGCTCTAAGGTTGTTCTTCTATCTGTGGCCATGTCAGAACGTTTTACTACCAAATCCACTGTTTGAAATACATTGCCATGCAATAAATATTTGATTAACAAGATTCAAGGACCTTTTAGATAAGACAGATAAGATGTTTATTGTCACTGTATGGAACATACAACGGAAGGGTTCGTTTAGTGCATCCATCAACAAAGAAATAGAGCAACATTATGACATAAACTGTTAGTCCGTCATAGTCAAGTCATCATAGTCTTTTAGAAAATCACCGATGTGTTTGAGTCACAAACAGGACTGACGGTGCGTTTTAACAGCGGGCGATTCAGGATAGTATTTTCCGGAAGTGCATTATATGTCTATGAGAGCCGGAAACTATTGGCGATAGGGCGAAGTGGGCGGGGGGGCGATGAAAGATGGATTTTCTTTATCTTTTTGGACGATGTCGCCCGCAATCGCCCGAGAGTCGCCCGCTGTTAAAACGTACTGTTAGTGTTTACTGAGACTGAATCAGACGCGCAGCGAAAGGCTGCAATAAAACGTGAACAGTTATGAACACTTTTAACTGTGATAACAGAGGTTTGAAATATGAATGGACTGATAAAAGGACTAATAAATACTAAAAAGGAAAAGTATTCTCACCTGGGAGCTGAGAGCCTGTAACTCAGAGTTAACCTTTTATATACCGGTATTCAATTTGTATTTTATTTTTCATGTGTTTAACTTCAACATGACTATCTGCAGAATAAACCATTTAAAATCATTCTAGTATCACAATCAACAAGATGGGTAAAATGTGAAAATGTAAAGGTTAAATCCATCTAGAATGTCTAGACAGACAAAACATATGACTGCATACGTGATCCTCAGTTTTCTTCCAGAAGTACACTGTAAAATCCCAAAGTGTTAATTTAACTCGGACAGTATTTAAATGGAACTATTTTAATTTGAATACACTCTCAGAGTTAAATTAACACTTGGGATGTTAATGTGCAGCATCCCTGGATGTCCTACCTGACAGGTGAGGAGCTGCTCTTCCACGCTGCCCTGCAAGGTTGTGGCCGACCCCATGGCCTCGGTGACGTTGTGGGGGGCTCCCAGGCTGCTCCGGGCCCTCTGAAGCCAAACCTCCAGCTGACCCGTCCGCTGCAGGCAGGCATGGAGCAGCCCTTCACTGGGGCTGGGCCCACACCCAGACCCTGCTGACGGAGGTTCCCCCGGGACCTGGGGGAAGCACACGCGCGCGCGCACACACACACACACACACACACACACACACACACACACACACACACACACACACACACACACACACACACACACACACACACACACACACACACACACACACACACACACACACACACACACACACACACACACACAACCTGTCAGCATCACAGACAGAAGGAACAAGGGCTGTGGGGTCCTCAGGAAAAATATAAGCTGAAAACATTACATTCCTAAACATAGAAAACTGTAGCTACGAAAAGTCTGAGGTATAAACTACTACCTGTATGTACAGTAGACTTCCTCTGCAGAGTTGGCTAAATGATGAGCTCTAATTCTGCTTCCCCTCTGTGTGTGTGTGTGTGTGTGTGTGTGTCTCTCTCTCTCTCTCTCTTCCCTGCTGAGTTCAGGTGCAGACTAGCAGAAGTAGAAAGCTACTATAGCTGTACATTGTGTAGCTATACTACAGCACTCTCTCTAGAGATGACCCCATTGACGGCCTACAGTCCTAATTCTCACACAGTCACACTGTGTCTACTCCCATGAGCCCTTTCTTCTCCTTCCTTTTCTTCCACCCCGTTTAATGCAGTTGATTCTTTCAGTCCTGCTCCCTCCCTCTCTGTTCCCTTCTCAGCCTATTTCCCCGTCTGTCAGTCTGTCAGTTAGTCAGCCAGTCAGTCTGTTTGTTTGTTCTTTTCTTTCCCTCCCTGTGCTGTTCCACCCACCTGTGGCTGCAACCACTTCCTGGTTTGGTGGCACTTAGTGAGCGAGCTCCAGTGACAAGGACTCATTAACGCATAGCGCTCTCTCTCTCTCTTTCTCACACACTCAGAGGGAGAGAGAGGCGAGAGAGGGACTGCACGCGCACGTGTGTGTGTGTGTGTGTGTGTGTGTGTGTGTGTGTGTGTGTGTGCGTGTGCGTGTGTCAGGGAGAGGGAGGTGAGAGGCTTCAGGCTACAGTAGGTGGAGTTGAGATAAGGGGCTGGGTTACTGGTTGCTGGTTACAGCCTCTGTCAGCTGACTAAGCAGTAAACATGAACACACTTCCCCGGTGTCTGCCCCAACTGCTGCTGTGGTTTGGCTGCCTGACGTCACTTTGTGTCAAGGGATTTCATGTTGGTTTGCTTTTATCCTAGCCTGGCTCCAGACTATTGACTCCGCCCACTCACTGAGTGGACTGCCTCTCTCGCTTCAGTCAGATAATCAGGCTACTTTTATCCCTCATACTACCCTTCTGTTGTTTCTTCCATTAGTGGGTTTCAGGACTGGAGGCTTGTGAAAAGTTCACAGTGTAAAAAACTATATGGTTACCAAAGAGGAAGACAAATATATTATTTGACAGAGTGTCAACCCAATACAGAGGTAACGTAAATTTACAAACACAAGCACCAAAGCATTGGGTTTGTTAGTGCACAGTGATATGTACAGTACCTTCCTTAATACTGGTAAAGGTTAAGCACGTGCATCCAGTTTTCAGCATAAAGAGGTCAAACCATGCTGAACATAGGTGTAAATATAAAAAATAAATTAAATTAAATTAAATGATAATTTTGTATTTTAAAAAAATAATTAAACATCCATTTATTAAAATTGCCTAGAGGGTGGGTGGACAGTGGACGGTCACAAACGTAACATGTGGACTTGGCACGAACACTGGTCAGGGGTCTACCACCAGTATAGCCACAAAAGGGTGCCACAGGTGCACCGTTGTTCCAATCCGCACCAAACTTGGCACAAACACTGTTCAGGGGTCTGCCATGACAATAGTCACACCAGTATGGCCCCAGGGCCCACACCAGGGGCCACGTTAGGGGCACACTGTTGCTCCAATCTGTACCAAATTTGGCACAAACACTGTTCTGGGGTCTGCCCAGGCCCAGTCATTAGGCACGTTCTGTATCCGCCACTGTCTGGTACCTGGTTTAACAAGGTTTGAATATCTCTCTGGCAGTGTCTTTATTAGAGTGTTAATGTCAAAGGGCATTTAGGAAACCCATCTCTTATCCTGTTAAACTAAGTTAAAATCAGGTCATTCATTGGCATGGAAGACCTTTTTTTGGTATGGTTCTCGGCAGAGGCGTTTCTGGGTGTACTGGCACCCTAGACCAGTGGTTCTCAAAGTGTGGTCTGGGGACCCCCCTGGGGTCCTTGAGGCGGTTCCAGGGGACCCCCAGCAAAACTGCTTAATAGCATCAACATCAGTTTAACCACTTTAAACCTATTTTATACATCAGCATACAACAATGGACAGCAGGCAACAGTGCCTGTTGTGAATATGAACAGTTTGGATAATCCAATATCATGATGATGAGTGACTTGGAATTATATTCTGATTTGATTTGAGTAACGAGGTGTCCAATGTTAATCTAGTAGAGTAAAATAATAACTTAATTAATATTTTAAATGTATTGAAGTAAGTGAAAGTTGTGATGAATAAGTCACTAACTCAAGTCAACTATAGAAGTATTGTAAACTTTTTTTCCGCATTCATTAAATCAGTGTCCTATTCAGAAGAAAACCTGGAGACTGGCAATTCAGCCTCACTGTATACTGGCTCTACTGTAGTAGTATTTTTTAAATCAAAGATTTGCCATGGACAAGTCTTACCACGGACACGTTTGTCTGAGTACAGACAAATTGATGACCTCTGGTGGTGCACTACAGCAGTGTTACGGCAGTGTCTAAACACTTCAAATGGCCATAACTCGGTAACCATTGCTCTGATCAGCGCAATATAGGACTGGATTTGAAAATCTAGTTTTAATAAAAGTGCATAAATATAATAATATAATACAAAAATGTATGTGAGTAACCGCAACACTCTACTGTACATCATATATAATTTAGTTAATTCATTGATTTATCCAAAAGTCGATTGTTATCTTGGATAGCTATAGACAGCAGCAGCCCAATCCATCCTGTAACTCCACCACAGCCCCCCCCCCCCCCCCCCGTCCACCCCCATCTTTTTGCCATCCTGTAACTACATGTGTGCAACAAGTCTCCATCAACCAGGCCCCTACAGTACCTCTACATCCACTGGTGCATGGTTAGGTAAGGCATAACAATAAGGTTATGAGTTATGACGCTGCGTTGTGAGACATGGTGCTGAGATCGGGGTGGTAGGATGTGGGTAGGTGATGACAGACAGATGCTTACCAGGGCTGCCGTACGACTCAGGCCCCCCATGTCCTCTTGATGCTGGGGTGAGGTTGCACTCTGAGGGCTACTGCGTGTGATGCTAGAGGTGGAGGTGGACGAGGAGGCTGGGGACTCTGGTACAAGGTCCCCACATTGTGCGGAGGGTGGTGTTGCGTCTGTTAGTTCAGAGGGTTTGTCTACCTGCGTGGCAGCAGCACGAGATGCGGCAGATGCAGTCTCATGTGTTATGCGCGAAACAGCTGTGCACCCCTCATCTGGTTCTGTCAAAACCCTCTCAAAGGTTAGAGAGCGCAGAGGAACAGGGTCTTGAAATGTCTCTATGGACCACATACCACTGTCCGCCCCTCTGGCCTCGGCCGCTTTGGCCTGAAAGTCTCCGGTGATGCCGGCACCCTCTACCCTGAGCTCACAAGGAGAGGGTAGGATTACATGCGTGTGCTCAGCGGGTGTACGTGCGTCAGTGTGAGTCTGGGCTTGTACATGCACGGTCTTAGCATGTGCACGTTCAGAGGGTTGTGGGTGCATGCCTGCAGCCTCCTCCTCAGCACACATCTGCAACTCCTCAGCTTGTGTTTGTTCGACAGGTGAGCGTGCCTCCTCCTCGGCATGTGTGTGCCTGGCTGATGTGTGTGTATGTTTGCCAGTGGTGTGTGTGCGCTCTGTGTGTGTCTTCAGCCCCCCGAGCTGGTTGTCATCCCCCCTCCATGCATGCCCCCTCAGTCCTTTCATGAGTTCCTGACACAGAAGAAGAGACGGAGGAGTAGATCATTGTTGTGGATTTATTTGGCTTTTGGCTTTTTATTGTCTCGTTTGGCTGCACAATGACTGTAATGCACTCACAAAATGGTAAGAGGGGAACAAATAAATAACCTACAGTACAATACATGCAAAAATGTAAGACATCTAACGTGACTTGCTGTTTTGGGGTAAAAACCTGATATCTCCAGTGTGTCAACTTTACAGGAATTTAGAAAAATAGAATTAGACTGATGGTCATGCATTGTTGACATTTTGAAAAGGTTTCATCTATCTATGTAATACTTTAAGTAGAAAAACACTCACTTTGACCTGAAGCTACAAGGTGTTTACCCAATAACAGCTCTGTGTTAATTTCTATTAATTAAATATCAATTCAACTTTATTGTCATGAACACAATGAGCAGGCACATACAGTATGTAAACGAACGGAGGGCTGAAGCTTGTCAGTTAATCAGTGCATTTTCATGGCCAACAGCAATCGTAGGAGATATGGGGTTTTATATAAATTGGTCTAGAAAATAAAAGGGAACTTCTTGGCTCAAAGCAAGCAATGCTTCATCATTACATCCTGCTTCCAGCCAGGGATGGAGCAATTAATTAAATCTGTAAACAGATTTATCATAATGTTGAGCTTGTAGGGAAAAAAAGCATTTGTGTGCTTCCATATGGAAAATAAGGGTATTTGAACAAAATAGTCCCTACATTCACATTGGCAAATAAGCTTCGACAGAAATGGTCTACCGAAGGGTCAATAATTTCAAATGTAATATATTACTTTATGTAATGCCTATCTTAAAACAGTGTTATCTATCTTAATCGTATAATACATTATAAAACATGGTACACAGGTCTAACTATTGGTACATTTGATGTAAAGTCTAAAAGAATAACTCAGTATTTTTATAAAATCTAATATAAATCATCACAATTAAGGTCCATGCTAAAATCATATGGTAGACTTTTCTTTTTTAAACATCAGACACCCCACATGTTGATCACCACTGGACGCTTCTCTTTCCATTTGGTGGAAAGGGTAACTGTCTTATTGTTAACCTCACACTGTAAAAGTCTTTCTCACTTAGTTGCAGATTATGTGCTATGCTCTCGCTAGCAGCTGTGAACCACACAGCTTTTCTCACTTGTCATTGAGCAGGCAGAAATGCTCACTGAGGAAGTGCAGCCTCAGTAGTCCTTCATGTAAACACACAAACAAACATCGGAAAAGTGGCTCTGTGGCATATTTATCACTGGTTTATCACACAGCTTTTCCATAAATGTCATGATGCAAGTACAAACACAAGTGTCCACAGTAAACAGACTGCCTACATTCAAGAGAAGCTAATACAATACTTGGAATTCTTCTTTGCCATGTAAATGCACTGAAGGTAGAAAAGAGAGACGCATCAAGAAGGGAGTTCGAGAATCGGTTCTAGAGGTTGAGAGTTCTAGGGTTGGTTCTAGAAGAAGTTGGGGGTTCTAGACTTGGTTCTAGAAGATTCTTAAAGTTCTGAGGTCAGTTCTAGAAGACGTTGTGAGTTGTAGGAATTGCTCTAGAGCAACTTGGCAGTTCAAGGGGTTGGGGTCCTAGAACAAGTTGAGAATTCTTTTCTAGAATTTAGAAGTGCTAGAACAGCTCTATGGATGTTTCTAGAACAAGGTTGGAAGTCCTGAAGTTCTAGAGAGTTCTCCTGGACCTTCTAGAACTAGGAGACTACACATCTCTGCTGGGGCCTAGGGGAGGGGGACCTGGAGAGGGTGACGGTCGACGGTGTGTTTACCATGTCGGGCAGGGATTGTGTTGTGACTGTGCCCAGGGGCACATCTGATAAAGCTTCAGATGAGCCTCCTTCCGATGTGTCAGATATGCCCGCTAAGCCCTGAAGAAACATGAGTAGGTGTTAGAATAAGGGTCAGATGTTATTCAGAAACACATTGGCTTAAACTGTGATCACCAAACTACCTAATAGTTACTTATGGAGGCAGCACTGTTAAAGGCTGCTATTTCGAAAACCAATTAGACTATTGGAGACCCTTTTGTTGGCCAATGGGCATACTTTCTGTAGCTTTCTGTTAGTAGAGGTACCCAGTTGATAAATAACTTAATTATTTAGTCTAATATAGTTATAATAACCAAGTCATCCAGTCAATACAACACTTGTTATTTAATGTTATTATTTTATTATATTTTTTTCAATATGAGTTCTGTTATATGTTAAATCAAAAACAATTTGTTTAGGGCAATTCATAGCCCAACTGGTCACACTGGTTAACAATGTATTGGTTCAAATTAAAATCACAATTAATCCAGCTCTACAAGACTGAAGACAGATACTCGTTTGCCTCAGTAATTTGTTGCTAAAGGGGGCTGGATCAAGAAAGGTATTCACATTTCATGCATCCAGCTGATGCATCTTGCTCTGATCCTTAAAGTGTAAATATACTGTAGAATGAGCTTCAATTAACAGATGACTACTTTACAATTCTAAAAAAAACAATGGTTCGCTTGAAAAAGTTATGAAGAAGAGGTGTATCGCTTGCAATTTTAGGTTGAACCAATAACATTTCCCCATGTCGTTATGTTACCTGTGTGTCTGGTTCAGGCTGGCTGTCCGTCTGTTCTGAGCTGACCAGGATACTTTCCACTGCACCAGCTGCAGTCTTCTCTGAGACAACAGCTACGGGTTCCTGTCATGAACAGCAAAATAGCAATCACCTTCATTAGGACAATGATCTATTGGCAAAAACGTACCGACAGGAAAAATGGGGGTTGGGGTAATTACCCATGTTAGATACTGGTGCCCTATTACTCAAGGAGGGGAAAAAAATACAGTATACATTTGTTCAGTCATGCGTGTACATTGCCCCCTAGAGGAAGGAAAAATAAGCAAGAAGAAGAAAAAAAAGAGGAGGCCACAGATGATCAGAGCAGTCTATGAGAAATAAAAGTAGATCCCAAGGTGTTTCAACAGATTTATTCAGGAAGGACACCATGGAACATTTAGTCAGACAGTCAGGTGGAACAGAAGGAAGAGGACGGTGATGTGGTGAAAAATGTGGGGATACAGGCTCAGTGCCAGCAGAGAAGCAGAGAAGCAGGGAGTGAAGCGACCCAGCTCAAAGACAGGACAGGGAATAAGTAAAGATCAGACACCGCGGTCAAATAGTTGGCACAGTGCAAAGTCCTCAGTGTTCATTTATCTCTCAGACAGTGTACAAATAGTATTTGGTGACATTTGTACACTCTCTGAGTTACAAATGGATAAATTAACACTGAGGATTGTATTGTGCAGGAATCTTTCATTGGGTTTGTTTTATGCTTCTTGTACCAGATGGGTGGAGTTTATGGCATTGGGACAATCCAGGTCCACTAAATTCACTCTCAAATACTTTGCTGTTGTCTCAACATTCAAGCAGTGACTGGTATGGTCGACTCATATGCAGCAAACCCAACCCATCTAACATATAAGGAGCATAAACACTCTAAAACATTATTTGTCCGAAATGATGTAACCCCTAAACTGCAAAAGATGTTTTCTTAGATCACAGGGGTAGTGAGGTCACAAGGAGGAAGTGAGGCCACGAGGAGGAAGTGAGGTTTACGTTGAGGAAGTGAGGTTTACGTTGAGGAAGTGAGGTCAGAGAGTTTGACAGCAGGTTGGTACTTGTTACTGTTTACCTCTATGTCAATGCCCACAAGAGTCTGCATGAGCCACCATAGAACACCTCCACCTTCCTCCTCTTTCTTCTCCTCCCTTTCTCTCTCCTCCTCCTCCTCCTCCTCCATCTGGGACTCACCCAGAATCTCCTGTTGTTGTCATGGGAATATGCAGAGTAACAGGTATGCAATCTAAAGTGTATATGGGAGGGTGAGCGTTGTTTTGACATACTGTAGTATATCATAGAGGCCAATAAAGCTTCATGATAAACTTGAAATCTACATATCAAACTGAGGAGTCAACAGCAACAAAAAAAAAAAACCCAGCAACAACTAACTTTAGCACAGTGTCCCAAAACTTCACCAAATTATTACAAATTATCAATATAAAAAAGGTATGAATAACATGCAGACAGAATTCATATATTAGGACTGCCCCCTTAAGTCAAATAACCAATCGGTCATTTTGGTCATGGACGAGCAAGAGAATTGTTAGTTGATTAGTCGATTAGTCGATTAGTCTAGCCATTACGATATCAACATTAGAATGTTCAGTTCTCAACCGTATCAACTTGAAAAAGCTGGTTGCTGCATGATTTGAAATTTAATAGATTTGTCAGTTAAATCAAAATTAGTCGACAAATTCCTATGACTATTAGTCAACTAATAATTTTGTTAGTCCAGAATAGCCGTAGAATATATTGCATTCCTGTTAGTATACAGATAAAGAGTGGGTTAAGCATGCATGTACCATCTAAATCTTAGATGGAATTATTCATTCTAAAATAATGAATAATGACAGGTAGCCTTCTTCCCGATAGCGTTAACTGGTAATGTTTCGTAATTCATTGGTGACTTACACTGTACACTCAACATCAGATGTTTTACTGAAGCTCAAAGTGTATGTGGCAGGCAGCGCTCACTTCCAAGGCAGGTAGGGATAGTCCTGTCTTTAATACTCATGGCCCTCCCCCTAACGTGGCCTAATCTACTTTCATGGTTTCAGATTCTATCTGGTGTATTTATATACATGCAAATATTAAATATAAAGTATATGTCAAATAGTTGTTTCTGAGAATGCTCAACTTTCTTTTTACATTAATAATCTTTTTATGATACAGTAGCCATATACTCATGTACTGTGCTGTTAGGGAGGTATTCCCTTCGCTTATATTTCTATAACATATGGCTCCAAAATCCTACTCTAAACACAAAGGCAAATAATTATAGTAAGGAAACATTTGAATAAATCACTAAATCTGTTGAACCCTTTCACATTCAGGAATGTTACATTTTCTCTTCCTGAAAGTAGTTTGTTCCCCATTTTAAATCCCACCCATCCCAATTCCAAATGGTTCGAAATCAAATCCTACTTCCTATCTCCTGTCATCCACTTAAAATTAGACAATCCCATGCCCCTACGCAAGTGTGTGGTCATCCTCTAAAAAAGAGAAGTAGAATGATACAAAAACACCCAGTAAGATTATTAGACTACTCATTTTCAAATTCCAGCTCAAATTTACCGGCATGTACAATTAAGAAACATTAGTGATGACCAAATCTGGGTTAAACAACTTTTTCAAAACAACAATAATGTTTTAATTGGCTAAGGTTATTTGACCCAAGGCTGGGGCTAACCACTGACTTTTACCAAGACCTTTCTATTCAGTGTTGCTATCTCTACATGCATGAATGATGCGGTTGAGAGCTAATATTATTTGTTCTAGCTAAGAAATCATACCTGGGAAGGATATCAATGACACAGAGAGTAGGATGAAGTTGACAGGGGTAGAGTAGGGTGAAAATACTACACACTGTCACTTGGCACTAGACCTCACTTATCATGCAACTATAAAATATTATATACAGTAGCACTATAACCAACAACGTTCAAAACCCCCCAAAACAAATCATGACAGACACACTGGCTGCATACCTCTGTTTTTTCAGCCATCCAGGATCTCCTCTGTTCAGGAGAAGATGCTGCCACGGTCATCAGTGTGGCTCCAGACTTCCGCAACACATCCTCCTCAACATGAGCGATCCTGATCAGACCCTTTTCCACACCATTCTTCTAGGAGACAGAGAGGAATATGTGTTAACTCGAATGTGTGTTAACATAACGGAAGGGTAAGTGATATTCTTTGGTTAAAATAAGTGTTTAATAGCTCCGTATTCTGATAGTACTCATTGATATAGAATGTTTGTTCAGTAAAATGAGTCTCCCTGTCTCTCCAGCTCTTTAGTACGGTAAGCAGAAAAAGCATTTTCAGGTCGGGATACCCATTTTAACCAATCAGGAGAGAGAACTCGCACAGGATACAGATTAAATAAGTGAAATTGGAAGTGATGACACAAAGAAATGAGCAGCAACATTTTAGCTGGAACACTACATTTAAGCTGATAAATTGGTACTCTTTCCTGATTGGCTGATGATTGGTCACCCACCTGAAAACTGAACAAACACTCTATATGCAATGAATACTATCAGAATATAGTGCTTAAATCTTTTAGTGAAAAACGTTTTGTTTTAACCAAAACATATCTCTTACCCTACCTAACTATACAGACATGTGAAACTCTTTCGAGAGTTGACACCTCCTCTTAGAACAGAACACTGTAAACTAAAGCCTTAAACAGCCCACTGATCACTGTGTCATACATACAATTCATAATGTAGTTTCTTTAAAATAAGATTATGACAGCATTGCTTCATTATACTGTGCTATAGGGAGATAGTGGGAAGGGGACAGAGAGATGGGATAAATTAGATATTAACTGGCTTCATGTTCCTTATTTTACCTGTGTGTCCTCTGAGAACACCATCTTAGGTGAGGTCTTCTGTTGGGCTGATGCAGGACCAGCCTGGTTGGTTGACAGTGCCTTAGCTGGGCCCGGGGTCAGAGGCTGCTGGAGGAACAATGCAGGAACCTTCTGCAATGGGAAGGTAAAATAGGAAGGCGCGTGCTTGTTAAGAGAGTTCTAGTAATGACAACATAAGCAAAGATAACATTTGCAACATTTGACAGGCACCAGGGGCAGACTGGGAACAAATAACAGCATGGGAATTTACAATACAGTCTATGAAAGAAACAGAAATGAAAGGGCATCACATGATAATCAATATGGGACCAGTACCCCGACGGTCTATTGCACTCTGTGTACTGCAGAGACTTATGAAACAAAATTTTTGACAGTACTTTTGGTTTTGCCTTCTATGGGAGGAAACTGAAAAAGAGAGAAGTACTTCTAAGTTACAGAAGCTGTAGATCTTATCAACTTTATGTTGAAATTTGTTGTCCAGCAGACCAAATTGAGCAAACTGTTCTTCCTCGAGGCTCAAGTTCTTTGGCGTGTGCAACAGGATGGTCAGATATTTTATCAGTCTGTTGTGGCCAGTGTGCTATTTTCTGCACATGTCTGTTGGGGGGTTACATCAACAGGAAGGTGTGGAGGGCGTGGCGGAGGTCAGGACGAAGAAGCAGCTACCGGTAGTAGTTATCATGGCTAACCCCTCCCACCCTTTTCAGAAATAAATAGTTTGTTGCCTGAGCACCACAGGCAAAGGCGTATTCATACTCCCACCATGGAAGACTGACGGTCTTGGTCATTTGTTTGTGCCGGTGACCATGAAAAAAAAAGTATTCCCTGTTATTTTCCTGTGATGACTGTGTAACCCAAAGGCAGCTAAATTCCCCTCGAGGGATAAAATAAAGGGCTATCTACCGAATCTACTGTATCGAAATCACAAGAAAAAAGTAGCAACATAATTATCCAAGGTAATGTTGCAAAGGAATACATGAATAGTTTGTAACTAACGTGCACAATGCAAGGATTAACTTACCACTAAAGGCGTGTAATAATTCAAAAAGTGTTGCATGTGCAAAATGATTGAAAATGACTGGCCCATGGACCAAGTGCCCCATCGGGAATATTGCCGAAATTCCTGATGGCCGGTCCGCACCTGACAGGCCTCCATAGACATAGACCCCCATAGACCATGAGAAGGTTTGTATACAGTATGAGCAGAGTAGCAGACAAATCCTTAGTGCTCTAGTTTCAGGACCACCATAGTGACTGAGTATGAGAAGAAATGAAGGAAGGAAGGTTGGAAAGCAGGATGGATGGCAGGCTAGGATCGGTGTACCTTCTCCAGTTCCAGGAGGGTTGTTTGGAGCTGGTCCACTAGAGGGAAGACAGTGAGGGTCTCCTCAGATTTCTCTGGCAAACACAGGCCTGGTTTACACTTCTGGATCTCTGCTACGGTCCTCCTCATTGACTGGATCCTACCCTCAACCAACTGAACACACACACACACACACACACACACACACACACACACACACACACACACACACACACACACACACACACACACACACACACACACACACACACACACACACACACACACACACACACACACACACACACACACACATGTGCACGCAAGGGAAGAGGAATCTGAATACATTTCCTTCCACTGATGTACTGATTCTGAATTCTATGCAGCGTCCAATAACACATGGATTAAAGCAAAAATAAAATCTCACGAGGAGCAAAGGAGCCCCCCACACTCACGCTGTTTTGTAAGCAATCAACACAATATGTAAACGTATGATGTTTTAGTAACATTGTTCCTGCTTGATTTAATACTTTATTAGTCAGAAATCTAAAATCTACAAGCTCTCAATGTGTCGCAGACTGCACATTGAGCAACAAGCTTCCATTGAAGACATGCTGGCTTCTATGGAATCCAAATGACCATGGCGACTGAGAACTTTAATCCATGTGAACAGCTGACAGGGTTCTGTTCTGCTCCCATACCTTGAGGCTGTCTTCTCTTGGACTGGGGAGTGTCTCTGGACACGTAAATAAGTTCTTGATCTCAGCCGCTTCCTTCTCCATGCTCCTCACTTCACTTTCAATGGCATCCACTTCCTGAAGAACAATACCAGACCTCATTAGAGACCACACATTTGGGGGGACATACAGACAAGGTAAAAACTCCACAGTTGCGCAAAATGTTGGGGGACAACAACATTTGCGCAAAATGTTGATTATAATCGATTATGCCCGAACAGACTGGATTGGGTAGAGGACAGGTGTAACATAGGAAGGAAAGATAAACAAAAGAATAGACTTACAGCGGCAGCGTGTTCTAGCTGAGACAGCGGAGAGGCAAAGCTGTCCTGAACTTCGGCCACCTGGCAGTCAGCCTCCAGCAGCTGCTCTTGCAGAGAGGTGATGTCACACACCCGCGACATGTCTTTCAGCACTTCCCCGAAGCCCTCTAGCGTCACCCTGATCTGCTCAGCATCGTTCAGAACCATCTGAGACAAAAATAACCAATGTCACTGATGCAGACAGCAGCTTTTTTAATCGATTATTCACAACTGCCATTGGATTGGATTTCAACTTTGAAATCAGCACCATAAACAGTAAAATCCTCAGTGTTCGTTTATGAATTTGAACTCTGACAGCGACACTCTCAGTGAATGAGGATTTTACAGTGTATAAACAAAATAGGATAGGATATGAATGTGATGATGAGAGGGGTCCTTGTAAAGCGGGAGATGGTGTTAACTAACCTGTAGAGCGCTGACATGGCTGCTCAGACATTTAGCGGTGGTGTAGGTACAGGGAGAGGTGAGCCAGGACTGAGCTTCATTTATCCAGCTCTTAGAACTGTTGATCATCTCAGCATGTTCCTGAAGCCAGGTTTGCATCTGAAGAAAACACAAACAATATTCACACTGTAACACATTATTTTCTGTCATCACATTACCAAAAAATGACAAGCCACAAATGTCAAAAGGGATTCTCTTTTGTTAGTGCCGTTATTCAAGTAGTAAATCTGTCATTTCAGTATTACAAGGAGCTGCATTTTCTTTTCCTGTGTTTGGAAGGTGTTTTAAACAACCTTCCGAACAAGAATCCCCTACACAGTTGAAATAGCTTTAAAGTAGATTTAAAAAATGTTTATGGTACAAATCCTGAGTACAAGCATCTCTTTCACACCAATATGTGACGTCTGTTGATGTGTATGTGTACCAATATCACAGTTTCAAGATTGACCAGTATTACTTCCAGTATTATATTGTGCAGCCCTAACAATTATCACACACACCATCAAATGATCATAATACATAATATGATCATTTGTTGGTGTGTGATGATTATATGTGCACATCATGAAACATCAAAAGTAAACATATTTGTCTTGAGCTATCCACATTCTGACATAATTGGTATTTAATTTCCAGGACTTACATCAGGCCTTCCAAAAACACAACAAAAAAGCCACAGTGATTACAAAATACAAAAACTATTGATTAAAAAGCCTAAAATACAAGCATAATTGTATTGTAGGAGTTTATAGTCAAAAACAGTGAACAATGCTAAGCACAGATGCTGAGGCAAAGCTAACAACCATTGTGAAAAGAGATGAACGCAAAGTGTTTCTTGAATTAAGCTTCTAAACATTCCGATTCCAGATTTTTTAAGTTCACATGTGATTCTCACCCATTTTCTATAGACGTGAACCCATTACATACACTATGGGATAAATCTGTACAATGTTTTGTTGCAGTCGGGCAGAAACCTGGCATCTCCATATTTCATTTTTATGTTTTTTTGTAAATGAATGCCCTACTTCATCATACAAGAGTGTCGCACTAAAGTAGTGAACGCATTGTGAACTGTGAAAAACATTAACGGTTTTGGACATACAAGGTTTACCCGACAGCGACGATTTATTTGTGTAGGTGTTTTTACCAACTCTTTTCCTCTCTCACTTCTCATGAATAAAAACCCTATGTGAAACATTCTATCCAACTACAGGTACATGGGACTTGTAGTCCTTCTGACCTTGCCGAGGATGGCGGTTCTCTGTTCGGCCTGTTTGGTCAGGTCGGAGTAGAGCTGCTGGGCGTCAACCAGTCTCTCCATTAGGACCTGGGACTCCTCCAGTTTCTCCAAGTCGTGCACCTCCACCTCCAGAGCCGCCACATGGGAGTGCCACAATTCTAGTTCATCCCACACACGCTGGGCACCAACAGAAGCACACATGAGCACAATGTACATGAAAGCCCAGCAAAGACAGACAGGCAGACATATTGGCAGAAACACTTGTATACACAAGAATACAGACACGTAGGTACAAACACATGTGGTACATGTACACTTGCAGGTGAGCACAGATATACACACTCTTACATGTATGAAGTATCCCAGCTCTCACCTTCTGAGTGCCCTCTGCCTCGGCCAGAGTGGGGCTTCTCTTTTCCAGTTTCTCCTGGACAGATCTCAGACCTGCCTGGATTTCAGACAGTTTGGCTCCCAGCCTGTGAAGGGGACCGCTCTTCTCCACAGCCTCCCCGACCTGAAAGGTTAAAATCAGAAAAAAGGAACTCCCATCAGATCATAACAATTAGACATGTACAGTAAGTAAACAAAACTATCATATTGTTATAGTTAGTAACATATTATGTAGTGGTATGGACAGTCAAATCACAAATATACTAATTTAGATTAGTAGGAACAATTAGGGTAAAGGTTTAAAACGTTATTGAGTATTAATAACATTTATTACTTTTGATGGATTATTTGGTCCTAGAGAATCCATAATGTGGATCTTACAATTACATTTAAGCCATCTAAGGTATCTGTACCTTGTCCTCCACTTCCTGTAGGGACTGAGTCACTTCCTGTAGTGAGTCCTCTATCTCCATAGGCACCAGGGAGTACATGTCAGAGTATTTCATCCTCACGCTCTCCATGATGCGCTGCAGGAGAGCTTTCTGGGTACACAGCTCGCTATGGACCTCCTGGGGAGGGGAGGAGAGAGAGAGAAGAGAGAGAATTTAGACAGAGAAAATTTAGAAGAAAATTGAGATAAGGAAAATGAAAGGAAGGAGAAAGATTATAAGAATTAGGCAGAAAGACAGGAGAAGAGAACAGAAGATAATAGAAGTGATCCAGACAAGATGCCCTAATATTAATGAACAAAAATCCTGCACATTTGTAACTCAGAGAGTGTACAAATGTAACCAAATTGACTTGTAAGGGTCCATTTGGTTACATTTTTACACTCTTAGAGTTAAATGAACACTCAGGATTTTACATTGTCTTCTGTAACAGCACTCTCCCTCTCCCACTATGCTCATTAGATGAAACAGAGCCTAGCCTACCTCTTCAAGGCTTTCTTTCACACAATACGTGAAATGATCCCTCCAACTCAACCACCCCGGCAGAGGCTTGAGTTGTTGCTGATTTTTAAATCATAATCCCCACGCTAAAGACAGATTCAGTTAAAAAGCTGAAGGATAAATGCTAGAAATGTGAGCGGCAAACGTACAAAAGTCTACCAACTCCAGGGCTGGCAGTGTCCCATGCAGGCATGCACCGTAAAAGAGGGAGGTGCATCTCGTTATCACCATGGGATATCACCAGTGTGTGTGTGTGTGTGTGTGTGTGTGTGTGTGTGTGTGTGTGTGTGTGTGTGTGTGTGTGTGTGTGTGTGTGTGTGTGTGTGTGTGTGTGTGTGTGTGTGTGTGTGTGTGTGTGTGTGTGTGTGTGCAGGCGCGCGAGGGTGTGTGCGTGAGAGAGTGCAAGGGGATAGAAAAAAGGGGCAAACAAGTGTTTGTGTGGGTGTGTATGTGTGCGTGTGTGTTTGTGCGTGTGTGAGTCGGTGAGGTGACATCAGCGCTGGTGTGATCCTCAAGCCTCCAGAGGCCACCTGGAAGATCCGCTTACAAGGGGAACAAAACGTGTGGCCTACAGGGCAGAGACGAGGAAAATGGGGGGTTTCTGCAACCGTGACAGTCTCCACGGGGAGAGGAGGTTGGAGAAAGGAGAGGGTCTCTGAACAAAAGCCGCACAATACCCAGGGGTAGCTGGGTGGATAGTGTGCACACCAAACAGTCTCTGTGCCTGAGGCCAACACCAACGTACCAAATAGTTACTGAAACACTTACTGTACACTGACTGTACACTGTACTTACTGTACAATGAAACGATGTACACTGAAACATTTACTGTACATGGCACAGTCACAACATATTTACTGTACCCTGAAACACTTTACACTCTACACTGCACAATCAACAGGTTCATATTTACTAACACACTAAGTGTATGCTGAAACGCTTACTGTACACTGCACAGTCATCACATAATTACTGAAACACTTACTGTACACTGCACATGTTCATATTTACTGGAACACTTAGTGTTCACTACACATGTTCATATTTACTGAAACACTTACTGATCCATGCACAGAAATACATCCTTCCTACTTCATCTGTTGTGTTGTCTGTTCACTCATCCTCTTTTTTCTCTCTCTCTGTTAACCGTCACCTCTCGTGTTCAAATGTGCAAATAAATACCAAAGCCTCGTAAATGCCAGCCTCGTTTCCTCTACCTGTTATCCTAAGAGTGGCTAAATTAAACACATCGGCATTGCATGAAGACCCTATAGATTCCAGTCAATCCAGTGCGCTCTTTTCTGGAGCATTTAAAATAGCTAGGATTTTGTTATTTATTAATTATATCAATTATTAGCATTACAATAGGTAAATGTAGCCTATTATATTACCCTATTTAACTAGTCCTAGTCTAGTTAAATAAGAGAAGCCTGCCTATAGCTGTCCTTCTGTAATGTTTAAAATAAGAATTTGTTTATTTAACAATTTTTTGTGCATTATTATATTATGGTAAATATATTTAACCCAACAAACATAATTTAAATGTCACTGAATAACTTTAAAATATGGTTTAAGTTTCTAGCTGAAGAAGAGTAACGAAAACAGACCAAGTTCAAATTTACCAACCGAGGTACGGTATATGTTTTTATTTAACACCCTGACACGGGACGGCACCCCGCATCATCAAGTTCAGTTCAACTGCAACACAGGACCAAAATACACAATAGCTGCCACAAGCCCTCAGGGCTTTTAGTGTTATCCTTTTAGCACTATTTGTAGGCTATAATTGTACCACTGTGTGTTAATAAAGTGTATTAAATCAATCAATCAGGTAGGTAGAAAAAAACAAGGTGGCCAAGTTAGAATAATGACATTTAAAAAAATGTATGTCGGGGGATTATGCCACTGAACACTACAACACAGTAGGCCTACACACAACACAATAGGCTTGTTATCAAACGAACACAGAAAAGCACTGTTTAGATTCTCATTCTCCATGCATATATTGCATAGGCTAATATGCCATACAGTATGGCTATATTAATTAACTAACTTAATCGACAATCTCAACATGACAACAAAACGTCTCACAGTAAAACAAAGTGCTTTAGGGCAACATTTACAGAAATGTATAAAAACTAAAAGAATGCTACATTATAATGTATGAAATAAAATAATAAAAGCCCTGCTGGCTGTAGCCTAAAAGACAGTTTGTTCGTTCGCCATTAATGAACTTTAGGCCCATTGCATTTTGCGACAAATTTGTCACTTTGTGCATTTACACATAAAATAAAACGTTAGAGTGCGTTGCATTTTGTCTGTGAGGTCAGCCAGCGGTGACAATACTTCAACAAGGTGAGTAAGCCGACGCACGTCATTTAGGGTGAGGGTTGGAACTTTAGTCTTAAGCTTGCTTTGCCATAATGGATCTTTTTCGAACAATTTAAGGACAGACTCGATCATGCGTAACTGGCTGCTCCAACACGTCGGGCAAGCAATAGTGGGTCGTATACCGAGACGGTCCATTTCCGAGGGACAGCGAGTGCATTTTCCGGCAGCGGCAGCTTCCGCGGAGCTGCTGCGGAGCTGCCGGCGGCGCCAGCTTTGGGAGTGTGCTGCGTTTGTGTAACGCAGTCCCCACCAATATTATTTACGATTCTGTGCCTATCGGTACATAACTCGGACGGCGCTTAATCGACTAGTAGACCATGGGCCGGTCGTCGCGGGCACTCACGGGCACTCGCGCCTGGAGGCGCTCGGGCGCGACTCCTTGGCCTCAAGGTCTACTGAGTCGGCGCGCCTCCGTCATGGTCCAAAACTATACTTTATCCAAATCCCGCCGCTCCGCTCCTCGCTCACATGCTCTGAAACCAAGTGTACCACTGTACTAATTTGTTTGAACTGACGCCCACCAAACACCCACTAAATAAGTGTTGCAATAGCACATTGATGAACTTTGACAAATAAAAGTTTGTGGATAGAGGGAGTTGATTATCGATCATGGTTTGACCTGATGAAGAGCCTCTAGGCTTCAAACGCCTACTAAACAAAGTGTGAGTTTTTTCTTTTGTGTCTTTTTTTCGCAATGATGAACTTTAAAAAATAAAGTAAAATCTTGAGGTTCATTCCTTTTCAAAAGGATACATAGTCAAATATTTTGTGGGTATAGGGAGTTGATTATCCATCATTGAGGATAATTACTGAAATAACACATACAGTATGTTGCTGGGTTGACATTCAATACAGTGTCATCATCAGGGGGCACTGTTAGGAGTTCTGGGCACAATGACAACATACAGTATGAGACTGGATCCCAACAATACAATCTATAAAAGCTGGTATCTCTAAGTCTAAGGAAGCACCACAGCAGTATAAGGAACCAAGACGCCCAGTAGCCATGCCTTTTATGAAAGCGCGACGCAATGTGACTTCTCTATAGTACAGTACATTGGCATCAAACATGTAAAAAGCTCCAGATGAGATGGTGATGTCGCAAGGCATTTGCTTTAAAGTCTCTCCAAGGGGCGACAATGAGGGTTTCTATAGATATGCTCTCTATACGTTATCCTCCTACCTTACCCCTTTTCAGCACCAGCATCACATCAACCATCTTTTCATGTCGATGTTGGGGATGTCTATTCTAGTACCGTTAAGAGAGTGTACTGTACAGGGGAGGAGATGAGCTGCTATGCTGGTTGCTGTGAGGACAAATGCGTCATTGTGTTTGTGAATAGCCCTGTCTCATTAGAGAGCCATTATATACACACATCACTGGGCAGGAAAGAGACAGAGAAAGAGAAGGGGTGAGAGAGAGAGAGAGAGAGAGAGAGAGAGAGAGAGAGAGAGAGAGAGAGAGAGAGAGAGAGAGAGAGAGAGAGAGAGAGAGAGAGAGAGAGAGAGAGAGAGAGATGATAAGATAATGAATGTAATAAGAGAGAGAGAGAGTGAGAGGGGCTCAGAAAGGGTTGGCTCTGACATGATTTCACCTTACCAAATGATAGGCTTACATGTCAAGGTCTGAATGGATACATAATTGGAAATTACTTGCATTTGTTTTAATATGCAGGGTTGGTGGAGCATAATCAAAACGGGCCATTTAGATCAGCCACTGAAAAAAGTATACAAATTAACATTTGAATACATCCCTATGATTATCCTAACTTAATGATTACCCAACTTCCATATATAGATCTACACGTCAAACTGAAAGGTTAAAGTGCCAAGCTATCAAACTTCAAACCAAAGTATACAAAATGCACAATCTTATAGCACAACCAAATTATAGGTTGTTAATAAATGTCACATGAAGCCTTTCAAAAAAGAAAGCCAGCAGAGGTGACGAGTGTCACACTTTTAAGGTGAAAGTATCATTATAATTTATTTAAGTTGAACAGAAGATAAAAGAAAATTCCCCATAGATCTTTCAACAAAATGACATCTTCCACAATGATCAAGAAGTGAAGACCTAACACTGTGTTGCTGACAGAAGAACCCTAGACAGGTAGTTGGTGGGCCATCATATTTTATGTCGACAAACTTAGAGCAGGAGTTCTTACTGTAAATCTGCAATCAAGGGGACGACCCAATTAGCTGAAGGGTTAGAGCACGTACCACATAGGCTCTAATGCCCGACAGCGACCCCCCGGTTTAATTCCTGGCCAGCCAGAACAAAACCCCTGCAATCCATAACTTTTTCTGTGTCATGGGATGGAATCCAACCCATGACCCGTGTTTGTTACACGTAGCAATAATGTCAACCTGCCATTCTACCTCATCTTACCTGCCTGTTAGATGTGTTGGATGTGTTATTTTCCAAAAATCTTGAATATTAAAACATTTCAACAACACAAATCTTGTATAGGGGTCCCCTGGCACAAAATATTTTTCAGATGGGGGTCCGTGGCCAAATAAATATCAATTTGGGGGTCCTTGACATGAAAAGGTTTGAGAACCACTGCACTAGAACATTCAATACATATAAAACACTTGGAGTTGTGACCCACCTGTAGCTCCTGGGTGCTGGGACACTGCTCCAGCTCCAACAGGACACCGTCAGCTGCCTCCAGCCAGACCTTGACCCCCTGCAGCTCCTCTCGTACCCTGTCCCTCTCCTCCGCTTCCACCCTGGCCACCTCCCGGCCCTCCTCGCTCCTCTCCTTCAGACTGGACACACGCACACGCACACACACACACACACACACACACACACACACACACACACACACACACACACACACACACTTTTTGTCATTATGTATGAAGTTTGATTGTTTAAATCCCTAAGTCAAAACTGCTTTATTATCTGTCCGTTTCTCTATATAGAAGAATTTAATTCAGATTTAGGCACATATATATGTTTTAATAATACCATGATGAATTGAATACATAGGAGCACGATGGAAATAAGTTCCCAGGATCTTTTTGTGTTATCCTTTAAGTGTTTTACTGTGCGATCGTGCTGTTTTACATTTTTGACCAATAAAGTATTCAATCAATCAATCAAGTAATGTTCAATCATGTACCAATCATATCAAATTGTACAAATCAATCTTTTTTGTTTTAGATGTCTTAGCATTTCTTCAGTATCGCTTCAATGAAACATTCAAAGCTTCTTCAGAGAGACAAACAAGCAATTCAACCGATAAACTGATGTTTCCTACCGTAGATCCATGAAAGGCATAGTTTGGATTGACATCAAAATTCGATACCAAATTCAGAACAATGAACTTCATGGCAGATAAAGCAGTGTATGTCAGTGTCATGGATGATGAACTGCATACAAATTATGCCATTGTGAAAATTCTGTGTTGGGGAGGTACTGCAACTCATGTCGGCCCAATTTTCATCACATTGTTCACCTAAGCAGAACAGCGGGGAGCTCTTGGGTAATGTAGTTTTTAGATTCCAGGCTCTAATTCTTGTCATGGACAGAATACGGTATAGTGGCATCTGTATAAAATGTACTGAAGAAGAAGTCTGTAGTCAATTAAACTAGTTTAACACCCTTCTCTCACCATCTCTCTCTCTCACACAGACGCACACGCACACGCACGCACACGCACGCACGTACGCACGCACGCACCCACACACTTTAAAATTTGAGTATCGAGTGCCGTGACATTGGATCCCCCCACTAAAGAACATCCCTTTTGTATGGGCACTGATAATTTGCAAAGTCATTACTCATTATTTCCCCTAGAGCAAAGACACAAAAGGAGCCGTAAAATGCACAGTAAATGGTGCATCTCATCTGCCATATATTGTCCCTGCTGTGTACATGTTCAGTTGTAGCATGTACTATCTCTCACCTAGTGTATCTGCCCTGCATGGCCAGCAGCTGCTGGCATAGCGGAGTGGGCGGGGCCTGTTCCAGGTGGGCGGGGACTCCCAGCAGCCTGGCGATGCGGAGTTCCAGAGCGGACAGGGCTCTGCTCTCGCAGTCCAGTCTGTCCTGGTACTGGTCGCAGTACAGCAGCAGGTCATGGAGCTCTTCAGATGAAGCTTTGTGCTTTGAGTCATCTGGCAGCTCTGACTCCACCTGCTCCAGCAACACAGAGGCCTTCTCCACCTGAGAGAGGGATAAGATTTAATGTCCTTGATTTGTTATGTGATAATTCAATTTGTTTTAATTCTTTGTAGGTAGGTTTTGTTATTTATTTAGAAAGGAGAGTGTAGACACACAGGATATTGAGGGAAGAGAGGGGCCTGCAGCTGAATTGAACCAGGGACGTTGCAATGATGTGGCTGACGCAAAGGTCAACCTACTGGTCAGCTACCCGGCATACCCCAGAATTTTGTATCAACTTTTTATTTCACGTATTGAAAACAGTTTATAAAGACATAGAAACATTACATGCTAGTAAACTGTTTGTCATTATAGTAATTCCTTAATTAAAACTAACTTGGATCTACTGTATATGATGTCAAAAAACCATCCGTCGCATAATCAAAACAAAGCCATGAAAAGGCAGAGAGACACTCATTGGCAGTAATTTGAATCTATATGGACTTACGCTCGCTGTGATATCACTCCATTCTGCTGTCCTCTGTTGGGAACGAGCAGTAAGCTCCAGCGTACAGCGTTGGAGTCTGGACACCTGTCTCCAGACAGTAGCCACAGCAGCCTCCCTGCCACCCCGACAGCTTTGCTCTGAGCACCACTCCTTCAAACCCTCCAAACGCTGCCGGACGGACGTCACATCCTCAGACTGAGTCTTCACAGAACGGCAAAGAGACGGATGTGACTTTAATACAGTAGGCATGTGGTCCTGCAGACCAGTTAGTAGTAGAGTATGGTAGGGTTTGAATCCCCACTGGAGTCAGCCGTGCTACAAATGTGTGCATGTATCATACTGTGACAAACACAAGTGTCTATAAAATTCCAAATAATAGAAACATAATAGAAAATCTTTGCAAATATGCTCGAATGTAATTTTAGGTTGAACCTTGAAGAGTGTGCTCTAAAAAAAGCAGTCAGTGTCAATGGATGATGATTCATGACTCCTTGTAAAAGTACTGAAAGGCATCAGTTTTATACATGTACCTACCTTTAACTTAAGTTGCTGATCAGTGCAGTCGGTCAGAGAAATGGATTTGTGAGCGATGCAGTCTGTGAGATTTCCCTCTATGTGATTTACACATTTGCTTATCTCCTCTTGACACTTCTTGTATTTTCTGTACTGCTTAGCACACCTTAGAAATAGAAAACTTTCAATTAGGGTGTGAATGAAAGAATATATACTGTGCAAAAATGTCTGCTTATAATAGTGTTGCACCTTGTTTGCATGCAGAAATAGATGTAACAGTTGTAATATGGTAGCATAGTCTACTGTGTAAATGGTTGCAAATGGACGGACAAAACTTTGAGGATGATAATGAATGTGGCTGAATCAAGGAATTGGACTTCAGTGTGCATTATGTCAACGATATAATGCACATACCTGCTGAGGCTTTCCAGTCTAAGGTGGGTCTGTGCCTGGAGGGTGGACATCCTAACCAGGAGCTGGCTCAGAACCTTCCTCTGCAGTTGCTCTACCTCTTTAGAGCAGAAGTATGGGTGCTGGAGAGCCTGGCTCTGGAGGTGGTTGATAAGGGTTTGGAACTGCTGTTCCAGTGAGGCCAGGGCCCGCTTGGTCTCCTCCAGCCTCTCTGAGCATGTGCCAACTGAGCCATGAGGAGGAAGGAGACAGGTCTCTGCCTCCCTTAGGAACTGCGCTGCACTTTTAACAGCACAGATGTAGTTCCTCAGAGAATCTCTGGCCTGGGTAATGTTCTCCTAAAGAAAGAGTAAAGGTTTTTAGTTTACATTAAACATGTAAAGTACAAATAATATAACGTAATTAGAATACCATTGAACAATCACATTATAAAGTTGTTAGTAGTTATATCAAAACTATGTAACTTGCCATTTGCAGATTGCATTCACTTGTGACTGCTTTCTTCAGAATCAAGAGATCGTTAGATTTGCTCCCTTGTTTATATCCTTTCTTCTGCTCCAGAACCTCCAGTGCCTTCAATCTGGACTCTACAATATTCTTCAAAGACAAGATATTCTGGTACTCCTTGTCAATGGCCTCTTCCTTTGGCTCCAGCATGGGAGTCTTTTGCTGTAGCTCCTGTTGTACTCCTTGGAGGAAGCCCTGTGTGGTTTTCTGCTCTGACTGGAGGTCCATTTGCTTCAGCATGCCCCACTCCATGATACTGAGGTCATTCTGGACTGCCATGTCCGTGGTGTTGAGACTGCCCAGGTTCTGTTTAAGCCTGTGTCTTTCAGCAGACAGCTGGGAGGGGTAGAGGTCTGGGGAGATGCCCTCAAGTTTGTCAGCCGTCTCCTCGCACAACCTCTTTATCAGGGGCAGTTGAATGAGGAGGATCTGGCAGGTCTTGTACCTCTCCTCTGTCCCCCTGTTCTCCTCTCTGGTCTGGAGAACCCGTTGCTCCACATTTTCCCTGAGGTCCTCCACAAGTTGCCTCAAGGTCAGGTACCTCTCATGGTCCCTGGCTTTGATATCCATGGCGGTCATTTTGGCACGAAGCTCGGAAATAACGGTGAGTTTCTCCTCGGGGACGCAGGGTTGGAGAAGGTCCACGTGAGACTTATGCTCCACAATCATGTGTTTGAACGGTTCCACAGCGTGCAGGGACTCCCTGGTGATAGGGAAACGTTGTCTGTTCAGATCCACCAGCATTTGCTTAAGGCTCTTCTCCACAGCGATCAATTTCTGCTTGGAAGAGTCTTGAATCTGGAGAAGCTTCTCCAGCTCTTGCTTGTTGGCCTTCTCATAGCTGCTGATGGATTTGATGTCCTCCTGGAGGTTGGTGAGTTTGCTGTGTAAAATACACTTCTCTGTGATGCTGAGCTCTGAGGCAATGTCCCTGCTCTTCATGAGAAGAGCCTCGCAGATGGCTGCTTGTTTCTCCGCTTCGCCCAGGGTGTCCTGGATCTGACGGGCACGACGGTCCATATCAGCTGGACTCTGAGTCTCGGCTTCTGTTCTCCTGGAGGCCTCTCTGTGGAGTTGACTCACCACCCAGGAGTCTATATCAGCAACCTGCCCCGACATCTTCTCTCTGGTCTGCAGGCCTGAATCCATCTCCCGCACGGCCTTGGCCAGCTCTTCGACCGTGGACCTAGAAAGATCTTCTAGGGCACCGAGTGAGGAGCGCACCATGGGCACCTCCTCTACCTGGTCTAGCTGTGGCAGAAGGTCAGCCACCTCCTCCACCAGCGTCTCCAGCTGGCCTTGCTTGGCCATCACCTCCGACTGCAGCTTCTTCAGGTCTCTAATCTGTCTGTGTACCTCCTCAGGGAGGAGAGCCACCCGCCTCCGTCTGAATTCAATTTCACTCCCTGTGTGCTTGGCCCAGACCATCGCGTCCCTCATCACCTTTTCCAACTTTTCCATGGTGGGGTTACTGCTGCTCAGGGTTTCAGAAGACATCTGCTCGGCCATACAGTTCAGCTGGTCTTTAACCTTCTGAAGCCCCTTTTCTATGTCCTTCATCTCCTTCTCCCACTGAGAGCTGTGGGACAGTGCCTCCAAGGTCTGCTGCAGGTGGATGCAGCGCTGATGTGCAGTGGTGATCTCAGCATTGGCTACCATCAGTTCCTGGGCCCTCTTACCGGTCCAGTGAGGCGGACCAGGGGACTGCTCTTTGAGGTCTTTGCTAATGGTCTGGAGGTGTTCTTGAAAGACTGATACCTCCAACAGAAGGCTGCCAGTCTCCTGAGTGATGGCATTCACCCGGTGTAGGGATGTCTCCGCTGATCTCTCAAGGTTTCTCCACTGCTCCTGTAGGCCTCTCTGCTGGGCCTGGGCAGCAGTTCGCTCAGCCTGGCTCAGCTGAGGACTGAGCTTGGTGAGGGTCGGGAGGAGGTCTCCTAGAACTGTCCTGTTGTGCTCCATTCGTCTCAGGAAAGCGTGTAATCGTTCTTGTTCCAAGGAGCTGCTCTCTTCTGGATATCTGAGGACAGAAATAAAGGGGAAAATCACTGATTTGCTTAAGTTAAGTGATTTGCTGTCCGGCGGGAACCAGCTAACGCTATTGAACACCCTTTACTTCTGTGTAAAACATTAACCAATGAAAAGTATTAAAAAGCGCTTCTGACAAAACCTCCCAAATCCATTGGATCCTCAAACTGTCGGTCAAACCACGCAACTCCGCCCCTCTCATCTCCGTGCTGCCCTTCCACAGCACAGCGTAGTGAGCGCACACAGACAGAGGCGGAGATCTACTGCGGAGCAGCATATAAACAAACTGTAACGACGCAGGGTTTTCCCCCCCTAGTCTGTAGTACAAATTTGAGATATTTGTACTTTACTTGAGTATTTCCAATTTCCAATACTTTTACTTCTACTCCACTACATCTCGGATCCAAATATTGTACTTTTACTCCACTACATTTATTTGAAAACTTTAGGTACTAGTTACTTCAGCCCTATACATTTCAACCATTTAAAAATAGCCGATCTACAAGCTCACAATGCATCACGATGTGACACGATGTGACACATTGTGAGCTTATTTTCTAAAGATTTTTTATAAATTTGAAAACTTGAAATGGGACATTCTGCCTAATGAGTACTTTTATTTTGGTACTCTAAGTACATTTTGATGCCAATACTTTTACTCAAGTACATTTTGAATTCCGGACTTTAACTTGTAAAAGAGTATTTCTATATTGCAGTATTGATACTTTAACTTAAGTAAAACATTTGAGTACTTTTTCCACCACTGTAAGTTATGCATGTGTACACTCTCTGTTAACCCTCAGGATTTACAGTGTTGGAACGAACGTTGCCCTATGAATCTACAAATCTCTGATTGCATAACTCACGTGTCGATATCCTCCAGCTCTGCGATCAGTCTCTCCAGTGTCAATTGGGCTGCTTCGGTCTGACTGACGCACTCTGTCACCAGCTGCAGCTGCTCCTCTTTACCCTGGACCACAGCAGTGGCATCCAAGACGGCAGCGCTCCACTGGCTTTCCAGGTGATCCAGGGAATCTTTGTCGTCAACATGGGTCCCGTTGGACTGGGAGAACAAGGAAACCTGGGTCTGAGCAGCCTGCCGACACTCCTGGAATCACAATACATGGATACATGCAGTTAGACTGTTGGTTTGGTTGTTTGCAATCTGTATTCTGTATCTGATATCGATTACAAACGTACCATCATTATCAGATTTCCTTAATAGTGGTATTATATGAGCATTATGTTTTACAAGGAAACATGCAACTACAGAGTTAATGCAGATACCTTGTTGTCAATTACACCTACTGGTTTTAGCTCTTGCTCATTTGATTTTCCTATTTGTCTCATCTGTTAAGAAAGTAGGTAGCTGATATTGCACTTTTACCTTAGCGCTAGGTATACTCTTAGTTGCTTGTTTTAGAAGAGAATGCAGTTAAGACTTCCGGTGATTAGTAGTTTATTGTAGGTTGCTCTGGATAAAAGCATTTGCTAAATGACCGTAATGTAATGTAATGTACCTGCCTACTGCTGTAATAAACTACACTTAGCTTCATTAGATTATTTAAAGCTCCAGTTATAGGCATGCTAAAGGATGAGATCGGGGAATGTTGATATTTTACTGTATAGTATTATATTTATTACAATTTTAAGTTTTTGTCTTTTTGTGCCTTGTATGTTTGTCTTTTAAATGCTGCCATTTTGGCCAGGTCTTGCTTGAGAACGAGATCAATGATCGCAAGTAAGTACCTAGTAAAATGAAGGTAAAATAATCAAAATAAACTATATATGTAGCTAATATTAGCAAGCTTGCAATACACTTCAATGGAGTAGGCAGATACAATGTCAATGGGTGAAATAGATTTTGGACATGGCCATTATTAGATCTCCTGTTCAACATGGCGTTAAACCTCACCTCTACTCTCTCCACTTGCTGGGTCATGGCTGCTGGGTTGAGTTCAGCAGGTTGGTTCTTCAGGTCCAGGACTTTGGTCATCAGCCTGCTCAGACGCATATCCAGATCACTGACGGAAGTGTGGAGAAACTCTGCTGTATCTTCCTGAGACTTAGCCTACCATTGGAGAGAGGAATAACAATCAGAATCACTTTATTCACAACAAGTGCAATTAATATAGGATGATGTCTTAATGGCACGCATGCAGAGATAAACAGATTCAGAGGGAACGGAATTACACAGCAAAACTATTGTTCTCCAAAAAGTTATGGATATATACATCTGAATGACTTCTACCTCAATAAGAAGGCTACCGGGACCAGTTCCAGCAAGATGCTGAATCTCAGAGAAGATGTTACTCATGGTGGTTTTTTTGGGTGCCTCCAGAACTGGTTTCTCCATCTTCACAACATCAACTTTTGCCTCTGCATGGGTGCCCTCAAGCGGTGTCCTTTCCATCAGAGCTTTGTTTACAGGGATAGCTGCAGCTTCCAAGACAGAAACAACCTCCACTGGTGCTGGGGGTGGCTTGTCCGCACTCAGCACCTGTTGCTATTGAACACAAAACACAAATTTCCATAATTAAAAAATAAATAAAACAACAACAAAAAGGTTCAAATTGCAGCATAAAAGCTCATATAAAGAGAAAGAGTGCCGTTGCACAAACAAAGAGTTTCTGTCCCTGTCCATTCAAAGAGAATGACGTCACCACTGAGGCAGCTCATATTCCTTGCTGCAGGCGGTGAGATGTTAACCACTTAAGCCCTATTTTATACTTTAGATATGCAAAAATAGCAGAACTACAAGCTTCACAAGTTGTCACATTGTGAGGTTGTAGATTTGCTATTATTTAAATTATTTTTAATATAAACTGAATTATTTAAAACATTTAGAAAAAGAAACAAAGTAACACTCAAATGCATTTTTGCCTATGCATGCCCAAAATATGGACACCAGGGTTTAAGCACCTCAGCCCTGTGGTGCCTTACACGTATTGCCTTACACGTTTCTTGACCAGTCGTTCATGTTTGTGTTAAGACTGTTATGGAACAAGTGTAGGCAAGTCAAAGCAGTGGATTGGAAACAAGAGAGGCTTTGTATTACCTCCCTGAAATGATGAAAAGCTGTTTTTATTCTCTCCCCTCATAGTATCTTGTCTTTCTCTCCCCAGATGTGTACAGATGTTAACTTCTCTTCCCTGCTACTTCAGATAAAGCTGTATTTTGTGCTGAAACTCTGAAATGTGGCTTGAAGGCATGGAAAAGTCAAGTGTACAATTTTTTATCTAGCTTACTGTATGTTACACAGCCTGCAGAAAGCATACACTGTTTTGTGAAAAGATAATGGGAATACACAGGCTTCTTTTTCTTTTTCAGACAGCAGCAGAGAGATACAAAGAAGGGAAACAGAGGAGATAAAATTCTTGTGGATTTGATCTTCTGCCAGCTGTTCATGGCGTAACAAAGTGTTTAGCAGAGGACTTCACTACTGGGCCTAACAGCAATCGATATATCTTCAATAAGACCTATTCATCTCAAAATAAATTTGATGTTTAACATAATTTAAAGAAAGAATATTGAAGTAGGAAGCTCCTAAATTTATTAAAAGTTGTGCAAGTTCCAGCAAGTCTTAGAAAGCCAGGAACACAGTATGCTGTTGACGAGGAAGAACACTAGTTCTAACCGTGTTGCCATTTACGCTTGTATGTCGTCATACTTTAGTAGTACTAATACTACACATATTTTGATGCGTTTAAGGAGTTTTCTATTTATTTATTTTTTGGGGAAATATTGAACATTTTTGAAGGGTTGAAGGGGTTCTTTAAATCCCATCCATACATTTCAGTTTCCGATTGTTCTTAAGCTTAGTCTCATGCCAAATAATTAATAAAAAAATCACACCCAGTGTGAAGTGGGCGGTGTGGTCATCACAGTGGTCATCATAGTGATGGAAGCTCACTTCCAAAAAAATGGATTTTTGGAAGTGCATAATGTCATCATGTGTCTCGCTAGCCAATCACAGTGCTGAATAGAGTCAGCCAATAGAGTCAGCCAATCACAGTACAGGAAAGTGGGCCAAGTGGGCCAATCACAGTGCAGGAAACTAATACTAATGAGGTGTCCCAACCCCACTTATAGGGGCGGCTACACCACCCAAAAATTAGATGAAGACAAAAATAGGTCCTAGATCAGTTCTCATATTGTAGATGTTCATAATTCTGACCACACCCTCAGGTCTTACCTGAGCTGAGGCTACATTCTCCATCTTCACTTGGACTGTGGTTGTTGCTGTGGCAACAGGGAGAGGCACATCATCTTGTTTTCTATTTGCATCTAGCATCTCCTTCTGCTCCTTCACTCCTACCCTCTCCTTCTCTTTTCTCTTCTCCTCCTCTTCTTTTTTTTCTGCTACATGGGTTTTGATTGTGTCTGGTTCAGGAACAATGCTGGGTTGAGGAAGAGCCTTGTTCCTGCTGTCTCTCCGCTCTGTCCCACTGAGCTCTGATTGAACCGCCACAGTAGATGGCTGCTTGCTTTCCATAACTAATTCAAGCCGCATTGTCTGGACCAGATCTCTCCTTGGCTCCTTGTCTGTTGTGAGAGGCACCTTTTGTTGCTGCTCTGTATCCATGTGTGAGTTTAGTTGTTGAACAATGTGTTCTTCAGTTTTTACATGTGTGTCCTTCAACTTTACAGATGGTTCAGCCAAACACTTGGCTGCGTCCTGTTCTGTGTTCAACTCCACCTGGGTTTCATGATTCTTCTCCACCACAGGTGTTTCTCTTGTGGTTGTAAGTGGTTTGAGTGGAGCTTCAAGCAGGGATGGCTTTGTCAGACTTGGCTGAGATATGACAGTTTCTGTCAATTCTCTTTCTACTGTGTCTGGCTGTGCAGGTACAGTGACTGAAGCTTTGGCTAAAATGACCTGAGAGTCAGATTGTTGTTCATGATCACCAGGTGCTTTTTGTGGCTCAGACTGATCTAGCTTATCATCAGGCTTGGTCTGGGTGACTCCAATCACAGGCAGGTCCAGTACTAAATATCGCATTTGAGTATCAGGGGTATAATCTTTCCATAAATTGTCTACGTAATCTGCCCTGTGCAGTGCATCTGCAGGTTGGGGGAGAAAAGCTTGGGTCTGAGTTTTTGCGCTGGGGCCTGTCCGCTCAGGCTGGCCAGGGCCCGGCTCTGGGACCTCACTGGGTGTGACTTCGGAGTAAGAAGATGGAGGCACAGGCAATGAAGTCTGACTAGCAAGACTTAGAGATTTATTTGATTCAGTACTTGGATGGGAGGCAGTATCGGTTCCTAAATTATCTGATGAACGGACAAATGTAGTATCAACCTCTATAGAGCCAGGAGATGCAAGGCGTGTTATTTGAATGTTTGCCCGTGCTTGCCTGCCTGCTGTCTGCACAAAAAAGGCAGAAGTGTCCAAAATAACAGAGGCCAGTTTCTTCTCAGGTAGGACTTGTATGTTCTCATGTATGGGAAGACTTGGGGTGTCATATGCGAAAGGTGATGGGTGGTCCGGAGCATCCATGCCATGAACCTGGACACTGCTTGTCTCAGATACTACATCCATCTTTTCCTCTGCTGTGGATTTCTTCTCTTGGGTGATTTCCACTCTTTGTACAGCAGTTATGCGGTCACAGTGGTCCTTTACTGGAGGCTGAATGTCACAGATGAGCTCAGCTGGCTGCCTCTTGATGTCTGGTACTCTGATCTGCTGTGAGTCGGTATCCAAAATGAGCATAGCTACTTTGCGGACATGCTCAGGCTGAGGTAAAGGCTCTGCCGTCTTTATGACTTCTGTTAGAGCTGTGGGAAGCTCTGGATCCTTTGACTTTCTTCTTGGAGCTACTTTACTTTCCTCTACACAAATGGTTTCCTCCACAACAGCACTTTTGGATGGCCCTGTGACAATCTCTGCAGTTAAGGAAGGCTTTGGACTCTCAGGCTCTTCCTTCATTTGCCCAGCCTCTACACCTGTAATTCCTGTCTGAGCAGGAGCTGGCTTTGACGTTGTAGACATTTCAAGACTCTTTGACTTTCTCCTGGGTGGTACAACCTTAGCTTGCTCCCCAGCACGTGCATCAACAGGCTCTGTGATAGACTCTGAAACCAGACACAACTTTGAACTCCCAGGTTCTGTTATGGTCTGTGCAGACTCTTTGCCAACAGATCTCACAATGAGTTCTGGAGTCTTTGACTTTTTCCTGGTCGGCACAGGCGTTGTTTCTTTAACAACTGTCAATTCACTTTGATCCCCAGGAGTTGTGAACGATTTTGCACTCTCTGCCTCTGTTATGGCCTGTGCAGGATCTTTGCCAGCAGATTTCATAGCAAGTTCTGGACCCTTTGACTTTCTCCTGGGCACAGGTGTTGGCACAGGTGTTGTTTCTTTGATGACTGGAGTTTCAGTCTGATCCCCAGGAGCTGTGAAAGACTTTGGACTAGGTTCTTTCTTGCTCTCTACTGGTTCCACAGTAGCAGGAGTCATTGAAATCTCTGTGGTCTTTGACTTTCTCCTGGGAGGTTCTAGTGTTTTGGCCTGTTTTGTGACAACTTTGGGAGATTGCTTTATTATAGGAGGCTCTGAAATCATAGCCAGAGTCACAGGCCTTGGTTCTTCCAGGGTGATTTTAGCATCCATGCTAGCAGTTGTACTCTGCACAGTAGCTGGTTCTGAAGTGATAGACTTCTTACGTCTCTTAGTTGGTTCAGGTTTGCTTTGCTCCGCAACGGTAACCTTAGCCTGTTCAACAACTTGCTCCACTATGATAGAGGACACTGCCATTTCAGCCTCACTGTGAAGGGTCTCTGTACTAACTGACCACTCCTCTTTAACAAATGTAGTTGTCTCAGTGACTGTGTCTTGTTGGCTATCCTGGACGGCAGCGGCCCGTGTCTTCTCGGGTGAGCGTTTGTTTTTTCGTGGTGGAGGCACTACAGGCGTAGTTGTAACAGGAATGACCTCAGAGCCCGGAGGAACTGGAGCTTTCTGCTGGCTGTTTTCACCAAGCTCCTGGAATGAAAAAAAAAGGTCATAAATAAAAATAAGTTATAATGGTCTAAATCACATAATGTCTATATATACTGTATATATACAGTATGTACATGTACAGTACAGACAAATAATGCTGCGCTCACTAGAATTGTAGTACTCAACTTATTTTATTTGAATACTTGGAAAAAGATAAAACGATTTCAGGTTCATGTTAGATTCGCTTAATTAATACATTTTCTATAATCCTGGTTAGTCCTCTATTATTTGTATATAGACATACTTAATGATTTTTGCCCCAACTGGCACCCAAGAGGAGCACAGCTGTGCACAGGGTTATTTACATATTGCCCTGAGGGTATTTATCAATACCAGTGGTGAAAAGTTACTGTAGTTTTTACTCCACAAATAAAATGTTTTGAAAATATTTGGACATTTTTGAATAATTTTTTTCTTCTTTTTTTTTTTACATGAATCTTCTCTTCTAGGGGTTCCTGGTTTTTCAGATGGGGGCCCGCAGCCAAATACTGTACATATAATGTTGGGGGTCCTTGACTTTACAAAAGTGAGAACCACTGCTTTATTCACACAGGCTCTCCTCACCGCCAGCCTGTGGTTAAGAGAGACAGTGTGAGTCCCCGTCTCTCTGAGTGTCTCTGAAGCTTCTCTCTCCAGTCTCTGAGTCTGCTCTGCTTTTAGACAGTCAGCCAGGAACACATGGTGAGACAGTGCCTCCTGCAGGCCGAGGCGCCTCTTTTCACCCTCCTGTAATGCAGCCTGAGACAAGGACACAATGACAGCCGTGATGAATGTGGCATAACATAGAAGGACTGCGATAAAGCAAAGGGTCACTCGCTAGCGTTCAGATACATGATAGTAAGTTATGGGAACATTCCCTGTGTCCCTGGACATTCAAATGGTAAATGGTGCATTTATTAATGGTAATTGGTGTATTTATATAGCACCTTTTATTCAAATGCAATACAATGTGCATTACATTCACCCACTTACACACCCATTCACACATCGATGGCGGAAGCAACCATGCAAGGCACTGTCTTGCTCAAGTACACTTTGACAAGCAGCAAGGAGGAGCAGAGGATGTCTATTGTCTACCTACTGAGATACTGCCATCCCAAATGAAATGTTTCTAACACACAGCAAAGGGAGCATGTTTGCTGTGAGTGATGTACAGTAGGTAAATATTTCACCACTTGTCTAGGACAAGTAGTAGACATTTGGAAAATGGCTCCTAACCAGCTTCAAAGAGTGTTTTTGAATTAACCTTTCAGTACTTGCAGTATCTTCTTTGCACTTTTCTGTCCAATGAGAACACCGAGTTCAAGTTTGATTGACATTAGAATTACATCCCAGCGCACAGCTAGATGATGTCACATCTGTTAGCAGAAGCGTGAGTCCTCAAAAAGGACACTATGACTGAACAGTTATGACAATGACTAGCAAATCCCTAGGAATATTTTGAGCACTTTTTGACAGTTTATGCTCAACATTTTCATAATTTTTTTATGTTCTGATGCATGTACAACAAGTCTTTCCTGACAGAAAAATATGGTCTGTTTCACCAATATGAATAATAATAAAAAGTCAAGAGACCTTCATCAAGGAAAAAAATCAAATACGTAGTAATGATTTGATTAATATTAATGACTTAATGACAAGAAGCCTTGTTCAACAGAGACCACCATTGCATAAAATATACCGGATTGTTTTCAGTGGATGTGGGGAAATATCTGATATAAAACTCGGGGTGTTTGAAATTAAGAAGGTTGAGAATCACTGCTTTAAATACACTTAAAATAAATTAAGTGCCCAGAGGCATGGATCCCCTGACTGCTTCAGTGAAGGTCCTCAGTGGTCAGCAAGAGGTGTCTAGCTGTAGGATTGTGAAGCAGGGTGCTGAAAAACTGTATTTGTGTTCAGCCAACGTCTCCTCGCTCGGATATATTAAAAAAAAGTTCAAAAGAGTTCAAAACTCACCTGAAGAGAAGATGTGGAGTCTGGTGCTTTACGTTGGTTCCACTGCTGCAGTGCCTGAAGACAGTCTGTCAGACAGTGGGACGTGTTCACACCGCAGGATCCCTTCCTCTCAGCTAGTCTGGTCTTCAGACTGCACATTAGATTGCAGCACATTTTATTTAGTTGAAGGGCATGTTATATAGACACTGATTGAGTTTAGAAAAGACAGAGAGAATAATAGGTTCAATGTTCAAGGCTTTTATTGTCACATGCACTTACTACAATACAGCTGTGGCAACATTGCAGGTAGCAACAATCTTGTTCTTAGCGTTTTAAGTACTACTGAAAATAATGATGTAAAGAAACTAGTGTGTGTCCGATAGTGTAATGATTACAACCAGCCTCTGGACCCACATGCCCCCCAGCTAATTTAGGATTGAATCCCATCAGAGCAGTCTCACTCTCAGCTTTCCTTCTGTCTGGCTCCCTCTCAGCTTTATTGTCTGTCTCCATCTCAGCTTTCCTACAATCTGTCTCCCCTATGGTGTCTCCCTCTCAGCTTTCCCATCTGTCTCAACTAGCGGGGAGTGGACCACCCACTGTTCATTAGAAACCAACACAAAATAAAACAAGTATGCATACTTTGTTAATCAGCGGAGTGTTTGCAATTCTTGGCGTGGGGTGTTACCTGTTTTGTTGCTGATTAAGAGACTCCACTGTCGAGATAACGTCTGCTGGCAGCTCCTCCGTGGAGACGGAACCCTTCACTTCCTGGTACAGGTCGTCAACTTTCACCCCCAGACCGTCCAGTGACCGCTCACAGTTCTAAACACGAGGGTAAAATAATAATGTACACATTTTTAATATGCATTCCAAGAACACACAATATATAGCACTTATGAATGACATATCACAACTGTTTGTTACAATAAGGTTTGAAAGTCAAGACTTCAATGCAAAATGTTTCTCAGTGCAAACATGGAAAAATGCAAGTGACCAAATAAACATGCACGCACACACACACACACACACATACACACACCCACCCACCCACCAACACCCACACCCACACCCACACCCACACCCACACCCACACCCACACCCCCCCACACACACACACACACACACACACACACACACACACACTTCAACCTGTGTGAAACTAGTCACCTTCAGACTGCTCCAGTACTGCTCTAGCTGAGCGATGTTGTCCTGTGGTTCACTGTAGCTAAGCGCTTGGTCCAGAGAGCGCAGCTCCCACTGCAAGGCTGCGGCCCTCTCCTTCATCCCCTGGGCCCGCTTGGCCAGCAGCCGGTCCAGCTCCTCCAGCCTAGACTCACACACCGTCAGCCTCTCCCTCACCTCCCTCTCAGAGGCGGTGCGGAGGTCGTGGAGGTGGCCGACCTCCAGCGTGAGGGCGTCGCGACCTCCCAGGGTGCAGAAGGGCAGCAGGTTGTCTCTGAGGGAGTCCAGCTCTTTCATCTCCCTCTCCTCCCTGTCTACTGTCTGGAGTAAAGCCTGGAGGAGAGAGGAGAGAGGAGTTGGAATGATAGAATGGGTTTCTAATTTAAACTGACATTCTTGGAGAGGAGACTGGGTGAGATGGCTGATAAGGTAGAAGATGAACAATCTTCGTTCATGATGTCATGGGAATCGGACAGAGAAATAATAGTTAATTATTATTAATAATAACGTGTGTGTGTGTGTGTGTGTGTGTGTGTGTGTGTGTGTGTGTGTGTGTGTGTGTGTGTGTGTGTGTGTGTGTGTGTGTGTGTGTGTGTGTGTGCGTGTGCGTGCGCGTAATAAGTGTGTGCTAATGTTGTGTTTCAGAGCTTGAGAGTGGTAGCTGAAGCAAGGTGAGAGGTGAGCACATGTAAACCAACCTTGAGTGTATTGATGCTACTGTGTAGCCCCTGTCTGTGTTTGCGTGGCGGTGGCAGGACTTTAACCTGCTCTCGGAGCCAGTCCTGAGCCGCACCATGCTGCTCTACCAGCTGAGTGCACTGCCTGTCTGCCAGGATACCCATCTCCAGGCTAGAACCAGTCTCCTAATAACAACATCAGGGTGGAATGACAGTTAAGGCCAATTTATGCTTGGAACGACAAGTGTCTAACCTAACGAAATAAGTGACTTAAAAATGACAAAATAAATTTGTCAATTTGGATCCTTTTGTATACTCTCAGAGTTATAAATCATTTAGCCTGGAACCCCTGGGGGTACCCAATACTACCATTTGAAAATAGCAGATCTACAAGCTCGCAAAACACATCACAATGTGACAAGTTGTGAGCTTGCAGATCTGATATAATTTTATCTTGAAAAGAATTAGAAAAATGTGGAATATTTTTGAAACATTTTGACACAAATCTTGTATGGGGTTCCACAGCCAAATACATATTCATTTAGAGGTCCTTGACATGAAAATGCTTGAGAACCACTGTAATAAATGTATTATGTGTTTTATTTGTAATGAATATGGATAGAGAGGGGTGAACTCACTGTGAGCTGTTTGAGCAGGGTAGGGATGGATGCCTCCATGTCTTTCCAGGACGGGTCTGTCCAGCTGGGGTCCTGGGTGATCTGGAACAGCTCCACGCCCTGCAGGTGAAAATGCACTTTTTCAAACATACTTTTTCAAACTTCATTATTTAAGATTATAAGGCATGTCCATTTTATTGGACAGAACGCAGAACAGTGAATGCATGCGAGTTAAAAGTTCAGTTAAAATGCCTTACTTGTGTGCGAAGGGCAGTCAGGACCGGGGTCAAGGACCTGGTTCTCTCCAGCAGGGAGCGAGCCTGTTCCACAGCCTGTCTGCGGTCCCCCAGGCCAGGCCAGGGAAACAAACGAGGCAGGTCGGCCGCCTGCACCTGGACCTCCGCCAGGCGAGACTTGGCCTGACCGCGTTGGGACTGACCGGACCTCAGCCGCTCCACCAGACCCTTCAACTGTCTGATGTGGAATTAGGGATAAACACATACTAAGACTATCAAAGGTGGTGTGGGTCATTGTGGACACATGGTGACAAATTATTTGTCTGCTTGTCAAACAGCTAGTGATGAGGTGCCCTTGAGCCTGAAAGATTGGTATTACTTAAATCTAATCCTTAATCAATCAACTAACCAACTAGTCAACTTAATAAGTCATTCATTTTATGCTTTGTTTCATAAAAAATGTACTGTTGAATTTAATCCATGTGATTTTCTGTAAAGTGTCTTTAGTTTCACATATAGTGTTGCACAAATGAAATGTGTTATTGTGTCACTGTACCTCTGGACTCCCTCTGCAGGCTGTAGGACAGTCCTCCACTGTTCCTCTGTGTCTCTGACTGTTTGCTCCACCTCTCGTCTGCTGCTCTCCTCCAGGGCCTCATTCTGACACAGACTTTTGCATCGTTTTTTGAGTTCTTTGAGCTGAGATTCTCCTTTAGACTTGGAGTTCAGGATGGCCTGCAGGTAAAAACCATATTTTGGTTACTACTGTACATTTGCATTTCTACGTAAGGTTTCGTGGATTTGACACTATTTTTATGGTGTTGTACAATATGTGCTGGCTGACATTAAGTATTACCGCCAACAGCATCACTCCTCTCAATCTAATAGAGAAAGTAGCAAACGCCTACATGTAGTGAATGTGTTGTGTACGTTGTTCTCCGGATCCCACTTCTGAGATGAACTAGTTGCTTTATGGCCAAGTTTGACTTGACTTACATTGAGCTTAAACTATAAAAAATTGTAAATTGTATTTTTTAGCTTGCTCTCTCTCTCACCTTTCCACTCTAAATGCCAAAAAGTAACAACAGCAACACTGCAAAAGAATGAGTCAGCCATGAAAGCTTGCAGTGTAACTTTTTCTTTACCTGTGCTGTGGTCAGTCTGGCTTCTATCTGAGCCTGGTTGCCCTGAGTGCCATTCCCCACAGAGTCAGCCTGCTTCTTCAACTCTGTGACCCAGGCTCCGGTGCTGTGTGCCAAGGCACGGAAGGCCACCAGCTCCTTGGAGAGGGAGTACTGTCTCTCAGCCTTGCGGAGAGCATCGTCTGCAGCCTGCAGGATTGTTTTCCATTCCGCCTCCGTCTCTCTGATGGTCTGCTCCACCTCTCGTCTTCTGCTCTCCCCCAGGTCCTTACGCGCACACAGACTCTGACCCAGTCTCATCAGGTGGTTCACCTTGGCGTCTCCCTCTGGCTTAGAGCTAAGAACAGCCTGAGGACCAAAAATAATACCATGTTATCATCGCATATCATCAAGTCATGTCAATAGCATTGTGATAATTTAAGCTTCGGATCTTCCAATACCATGTCAAGCTCCTTCATTTCTTCACATGTCTGACAGTGTATTTATTTATTTGTTGAATGTGTATTTTATTACCGTGATTTTTACTGATATTATTGATCCACATCAAATTCAAAACAAAAGCTATCATTAAATCTAAGCCACTGTTTTATTACTAATATCCGAACCAACCTGTGCTGGAGGTATTGTCTTCTCTGGATCTTTCTGACTGTCCAGGGAATGGAGGAGCTGCTGTTTGTCTCCAACCCAGCGTCTGGTGTCTGCTTTGTGGGTGTCAAACTCTCTGCACAGACCCTCCAGAGCACACTCTCTCTCAGCCTTGTGGAGGGTCTCCTCTGCAGCCTGCAGAACTTTCCTCCACTGCTCCTCTGTGTCTCTGACCGTCTGCTCCACCTCTTGTCTCTTGCTCTTGTCCAGGTCATCATTCTGACATAGACTCTGACCTATCTTCTTCAGTTCATGGAGCTTGGAGTCCCCTTCCAGTTTGGACCTCAGGATGGTCTGAAGACACAGTGGTAAATTTACATCTAAATGCAGGAAATTAACTGCTCAAGTACTGGGCTAAATACCTGACTAATTACTGTAATGTTTTTAGACATTTAACCCATTAAAACCGGGAACGCATCTGTGTAACCATTATTTTACACTTTGGCTATTCAAAATCGTGAAAATGTGTGCAAATCTTTGAATATATATTTATTAAAGCGAACATTTGTAACTCAAATCTTTGCTTCTTGGGGGACCCTGGAACAAAATATTTTGAGATATATATATTTTTTAATATTTTTATTTTTTATATTTCTTTAAAAAAAAAACTGTTTTGATTTAGAAAACATTTTTAGAATCGGCCTCAGGTCTTAATGGGTTAATATATGCTTGATTTTAAATGAAACAAACCGCTTCAACAGTGCAATTAGAATATAAACTAAATAAAACACCTGTCATCACTGTTCATCAAATGTGACAAAGCAATAATTGTGCAAGAATATTTATGTATTATACTGGACCATAGTACATATTGTACTATGGTCTCTGAAATATTCCACTACCGTTCCCACAAGATTAAATCCCAGCCGTGAACTAACCTGTGCAGTATTTATTGTCTTCTCTGGATCTTTCTGACTGTCCAGAGAACGGAGGAGCTGCTGTTTGTCTCCAACCCAGCCTCTGGTGTCTGTTTTCTGAGTCTCAAACTCTCTGCACAGACCCTCCAGAGAACGCTGTCTCTCAGCCTTGTGGAGAGTCTCCTCTGCAGATTGCAGGACGGTCCTCCACTCCTCCTCTGTGTTTCTGATTGTCTGCTCCACCTCTCGTCTCATGTTCTCAATCAGGTCCTCATTACGACACAGACCTTGGCCTTGTCTCCTGAGATCACCGACTTTAGATTCTCCTGCAGGTTTGGAGCTCAGGATGGTCTGAAGAAAGACAGGTAATAGTAAACTGTGCATTTAGAACAGCAATAACACCAAATCATTCATTAATAATATGTTTGTTGTGTTGATACAGGTGGATATTTTCCATCAGATGTCTATGTTGTAAAATGCACAGTAAAAAGGAACTTTGTAAAAACAATGTTTCTAAAATAAGCACCAATGTTCAACCAACCTTAGTAATCTGTAGCCTTTCTTCAGTATCCTTGTTACTACCCAGAGACTGCAGGTTGTGTTTGTGTTCTCTCATCCAGCACTGGACACTGTCATTCTGGGTTTTGAAAGCCTCAAAGTCTCTGTGTAAGACAGCCTGTCTCTCAGACTTGTGGAGAGTCTTCTCCGCAGTCTGCAGGACATTCCTCCACTCGTCCTCTGTGTCTCGGACTGTCCGCTCCACCTCTCGTCTCCTGCTCTCCTCCAGGTCCTCATTCTGACACAGGCCGTGGCCTCGTCTCTTCAGCTCTGCTACTTTAGTGTCTCCCTCTGCCTTGGACCTCAGGATGGTCTGAGGACAATGTTGGTTAAGTTGGATTTAAAACATGAGCCACTTACATTTGATTTAAACGGCTTGATATTTGGCCAGCATCAAAAGTAAAAGATGTCAATAGTGACAGAAGGAAAACATTGTTTAAATGTTTCCAGAAATATTTTGACAAAGATGTTACACTGTTGTATGACTGGTATTCAATAAATGATATTGTTTATAGCAGGGGTTTTCAAAGCGTGAGGTGGGCCTCCACAGTGAAGCACTAGACTCTAGCCTTTCAAGCATTAAATAAGATGAACGTGCGTGGGTAAACTTAAACTTGGCAGTGTACTTAGAACTCATAGCAGCATAGCATGTCTATCTCTCTCACTTTCTCTGATATCTATCGCAAATCGGCTGGGGGAGATAGACCTTTCAAGCAGGAGGGAAGATGAAACAGGACACAAAATGTGTTAATTATGGCCCAGATCGCTGGCCTAGCGGTCCCGGCACTTAGGCTCCAATGCAGCCTGACCGCTTGTCGCAGGTTTGAATCCCGATCCCGATGACCTTTGCTGCGTGTCGTTCCCCATTTCCTGTCTATACACTGTATACTATCAATAAAGGCAGAATAAGGCAAAAAAAAAATCTTTGAAAAAATTAAAGTTAATTATGATATAGACTGATGTTGACCTAATGTGTAACATTTCAGCAGTTACAGTTATTACATTTTGTCATGTAGCTTATTTTCCCCCCAACTAGGAACGTTTGGAGAGAGCTTTGTCTGTAGGGAGGCCCACTGTCTCAGACATTGAAAACCCCTGCTGTACAGCATTCTATTCACCAATTACTGTCACCAGTTATGAACATACCTGTGCTGTATTTATTTTCTTCTCTGTAGCACTCTGACTGTCCAGAGAACGGAGGAGCTGCTGTTTGTCTCCAACCCAGCCTCTGGCGTCTGTTTTCTGGCTCTCAAACTCTCTGCACAGACCCTCTAGAGCATGCTGTCTCTCAGCCTTGTGGAGAGTGTCCTCTGTAGCCTGCAGGACGGTCCTCCACTCCTCCTCTGTGTCTGTAATGGTCTGCTCCACCTCTCGTCTCATGTTCTCCATCAGGTCCTCATTACGACACAGACCTTGGCCTTGTGTCCTGAGATCACCGACTTTAGATTCTCCTGCAGGTTTGAAGCTCCGGATGGTCTGAAGAAACATATGTAATACGTAAATTGTGGCTTTAGAACAGCAATAACACCAAATCAAGTTTGTTGTGTTGATACAGGTGGATATTTTCCAGGGGACTTCTATTTCTGTAGTAAAATGCAAGGTAAACTGCAAAGCTTTGTAAAACAAAATTCTAAAATTAGCACCTGATCAAATACAAATGTCAACCAACCTTAGTAATCTGTAGCCTTTCTTCAGTATCCATGTGACTACCCAGAGACTGCAGACTGTGGTTGTGTTCTCTCATCCAGGACTGGATGCTGTCATTCTGGGTTTTGAAAGCCTCAAAATCTTTGCACAAGACAGCCTGTCTCTCAGCCTTGTGGAGAGTCTTCTCCGCAGTCTGCAGGACATTCCTCCACTCCTCCTCTATGTCTCTGACTGTCGGCTCCACCTCTCGTCTCCTCATCTCCTCCAGGTCCTCATTCTGACACAGACCCTGGCCTCGTCTCTTCAGCTCTGCTACTTTAGTGTCTCCCTCAGCTTTGGACCTCAGGATGGTCTGAGAGGAAAGTTAGTTAAGCCAGAGTTAAAAGGCAAGCAAGCTAATGCTTTGAGGTGTTGCTTGCGCTTGTTTGAACCACATGAACCCTAGCGTCCCTATTCTGGGCAAACGTTAAAAAATAGACAAGCTCACAACACGTTGCATTGTGATGTGTTGCAAGCTTGTGAGCGGACCAAGTATTAAGCCCTGGGGGACCGCGATCAAAAAAAAGTATATAGGGTTTAAGTGGTTAAACAGTTTGACATTAAACAGTGTCAATAGTGAAAACTTCCAATAGTAACATGAGGTGAAAAAGAAATATATATGTTTCTTGAAATATCTGACTATTTTATTACAATATTGTATGACTAGTAGTCAATGCATGACACTATATACAGTATATGTGTATATTGATATTCCATATAGCATTTAATGAATACCAAATATTATTAACATGCCCATTTAAATGAATACCAGTCATGAACATACCTGTGTGATGTGTATTGTCTTTTGTGGATCTTTCTGACTGTCCAGAGAACGGAGGAGCTGTTGTTTGTCTCCAACCCAGCCTCTGGTGTCTGCTTTCTGGGTGTTAAACTCTCTGCACAGACCCTCCACAGCACACTGTCTCTCAGCCTTGTGGAGGGTCTCCTCTGCAGCCTGCAGGACGGTCCTCCACTCCTCCTCTGTGCCTCTGACTGTCTGCTCCAGCTCTCTCCTCCTGCTCTCCTCCATGTCCTCATTCTGACACAGATCCTGGCAGTGTTTCTTCAGCTGGGCCAGTTTGGAGTCTCCCTCAGCCTTGGATCTGAGAACGACCTGAAGGCACACACATGAGGGTTACCCGCAGCTAACACTATTCTATTCTCAAATAGAAGCTTAACCATATGAGATCAAGCATCCTAAAAATAGGTGAAAATGCGGTGAAAATAGCTGATCTAGAAGTTCACGACGCAAGTCGTTGTGAGCTTGCACAGTACATCGGCTATTTTCTGCGAAGAGATTTGGTGTAGAGGGGGGAAAAGGGTAGGGGACCAACTATGGACCCCTAGGGAACCCCTGTCAACGAAGTATGTACTGTTTAAGTGGTTTAAAATGTTCTATTTATTAGGCCTCCCTATTCAACAGATCTTTGTATTTATGAAAAAAATAACAATTATTGGCACCTTGTGTTCCTTCTAGTCCAAGCAGTCTATGCTTTAATTTTTAAAGAATTCAGAATTCATTATTCTTTAATACTTTTGTTACGTCTGTGCGAGTGCTACCAAGTCAAATTCCTTGTACTGCATGTACAAGTTATTGCCAGTAAAAGTGATTTGGTTTTACTAGATCTGTTGCCACTAGTTCTGTTGCGGGGCACACTCACCTGTGCTGTGTGCAGTCTGTCCACTGGCATCGTTTGGTTGTTCAAGGCATTCAGGCGCTGATGAAGGTCTCTGACCCAGGCCCCAGTGTCTAGTTTATGGGTGTCAAATTCTCTCAACTGAAAAAGACATTAAAATATCCCTTTTGGTGGTGTATTCAGCATCATTGTCAACTGAAGCTTTGTCAGGTGAAGATATGGGGCAGGACATTAAATGGACGGCATCTCTAAACCAGTGGTAAGTTTTTGTCTCTACCCCCTTTTTGATTACCCCCTAATTTCTGAATCCAAACCCTTTACCCGATTACAACATTTTGCTTAGAAAACTGCAAGAGAAAACCATAATGTGATGCTATGAATGAATGATAACAAACCTTTTGAAGAATTTTATATGAAAAATAAGAAATGGAATGAGAGAGTTAGTGCCTCCTGAGCAGACGTATTACTTTGGCCATAACATTTTAATAAGTCCAATTTAGAAGGTGTGATTGATACGTTCAAAATAAACCCATATAATGGCAAATAAGTATTGCTTTCTATTGTAATAGGTGCCCTAGTCAAGGTTTTCATATGACACTTTACAGATCAGCAACATCACAGATCAAAGTTAAACTAACACTCAAAAGATTTGACTGTGTAGCAGGCAGGCAATGAGCTGTAAGAAGTTTGTCTGTCTCACCTCCCCCACTCTGGTCTCTGTGTCCTGGGCGATCTGGGCCTCTGCGTCATCCAGAGCCTGCCTGGCAGACTGGAGGACTACCCTCCACAGCTCCTCTATGTCTCGGACCGTCCGCTGGACCTGCGGACGGTCACACAGACTCTGGCCTCGTCTCCTTAGGTTGTTCACGATGCAGTCTCCCTCGGGCTTGGAGTTCAGTATGGCCTGAGGAGCAGAGAAATGTTAACAGGAAATGGCTGATTCCTTAAAACGAAAGAAAGGTAAAGTGCTGCGGTGGAGAGGATATGTGGAGCTGATGATCGATTACTTTTCTTAATTTTTCTCAAAAAAGATATAGGCTTTGTAAGTCACAATGTATAACCTAAAGCGGCAAAAAACACCCTTTTATACTTCCTCAAATAACCCTGATTATACAGTATGACACAAACAAGAGTGCTTCACTCCCTCAAATCTTAGAAAGGAACAACGTTACAGACCATAAAAGTAAATAAACAAGAATCTAATTAATTCAACAATTAATTTATAGCACCATAACAGTAGTCTGGCATGTTAAGGCTACCTAAATTAAAACATACATACATACAACATGACTTCTTAACCGCACTGTGAGATTTATTTTGCCAACGTTGACTTAAATATTCAGGTAAGTTCAGTAATGTTTTAAAGACTATGGAGAAAATTATGAAAGCAAATTCTAAAAAAGAAAGCCATGGAAGGGGAAATGGTCTGTTTAAGTACGATATACTGTGAATAGACAATGACAATGTACAGTACTGATGCTGGTATGACAAGGTGATTTGTTTGTTGAAACCACAAAATGGTCTGTAAGCAGACCTCTGCTGTGTGGCATCGCTCTCCAGTTGGTATGTGACGGCCCAGGAACTGAAGGCACTGCTGCTTCTCTCGGATCCACACCTGGCTGCTTTTCTTCTGGGACTCAAAGTCATCAAACAGGTTTTTGACCTCTGCTTCTCTAGCGGACAATAGGACTGTCCTCAACAGGTCCTCTGTGTCTCTGACCATCTGCTCAACCTCTTTTCTCCTGCTTTCCTCATCCTCGGACAAACACTGGGCTCTTCTCTTCAGCTCTGCCAGCATGGAGTCTCCCTCAGTCTTGGAATTCAGGATGGCCTGGGGGACACAGTACAGTCAGACGTATAATAAAGACCAGTATAGGGATCCTGTAAAATAATCCCTTTCAAAAGGTTATTTTGTCTGATCTAATGGACAGTAAGGTGAAGACAGACAACACATTATGAAAGGAGACGACCTTTGACACAGGTCACAAAACAGATTCCCACCTACTCATGACTAGTCCTACACCTACAAACGGCCTGCATTCATTTTGCTGCTTCAACTTCTTTTTCCTTTTTTTAATCTAGTATACAATTGTGTTCAACAAAGTTTCGCATAATGAAACTAAAAGTCTGAGACTAACCTTAATCATCTGTAGCCTTTCTTCAATGTCCAGGTGACTACTCAGAGACTGCAGGTTGTGTTTGTGGTCGTTCACCCAAGAATGGATACTGTCATACTGGGTTTTGAAAGCCTTAAATTCTTTGTCAGAGACAGTCCGTCTCTCAGCATTGCGGAGAGCGTCCTCTGCAGCCTTCAGGATGTTCCTCCACTCCTCCTCTGTGTCTCTCACTGTCTGCTCCACCTCTTGTCTCCTGCCCTCCTCCAAATCCCCGTTCTCAGACAGACCCTGGCCTTGTTTCTTCAGGTCCTGGAGTTTTGAGTTTCCTTCAGGCTTGGCGTTCAGGATGGTCTGGAAACAAAGGCGTATTAACTGGTCAAGAACGGGTACCTTGGCTTCAGTAGTAGTGAACCATACTCTCATCATGAAAGTCAAATAAAAATGGTGTTGTTCAATACGGGACTTTGAAAATTATGCTATTTAAATAATGACATATTATGATATTTCTATATGGGAGAGAGCTTACACCAATGACATACTGTATAAGACATTAACTGGGAATTTGGACAGAATAAGTTCTCAAACATCAATAAAATAGTAATTCTATGGTTAAGGTATTGCCAAATGTACCTTTGTTTTTTGTAGCCTTTCTTCGGTGTCCATGTGACTACCCAGAGACTGTAGGCTGTGTTTGTGGTCTCTCATCCAGCACTGGATGCTGTCCTTCTGGGCTCTGAAAGCCTCAAAGTCTTGGTGTAAGACAGCCTGTGTCTCAGCCTTGTGGAGAGTCTTCTCTGCAGTCTGCAGGACATTCCTCCACCCCTCCTCTGTGTCTCTGACTTTCTGCTCCACCTCTCGTCTCCTGCTCTCATCCAAGCCCTCATTCTTACACAGAACCTCGCCCTGTTTCTTTAGCTCTACCAGTTTGGAGTCTCCCTCAGCCTTGGACCTCAGGATGGTCTGAAGACATTAAGGAGGAAATTAATTCATAGCAAGATGACACTAGTAGCATGACACACAGAAAATTAAAGGGGAACGAAAACCTGGGTCAATTCTGTTGTTTTCTACCCTCCATATCAAAAGTGTCAAAACAGTGACCATAGTACACTGTGATGTATGCAACACAGCTGCAGCTAGTAAAATTAATAATGAGTGTATTAGATTTAGGGGAGCCAATGTGTAGTCAACATGTACATTTCTATTATAGTTGTATTAGCTGCAGCTGTGTTGCTTACGGTACATCACAGCATACTATGGTCAGCATGGCATGTTTTACCCTCATATAATGTTTTACCTTTAGAGGGCAGCAAACTTACAACCCTTTGGTGCATCCTTATTCACTGACCTGTGCACATTGTTTCCTCTCCTCAGGATGCAGGGTCTTGCTGGCCTGGGAGGTGAGTGGCTGGATCATATCTTTAATCCACGTCCTGGTACTCTGTGCCTGGGTGCTGAACCTGTCGCACTCCCCCTGCAAGGTGCTCTGGGCCTCTGACTGCCTCTCCAGCCGGGCCAGCAGGTTCCGGTAGCGCTGTATGAGGTTGTCTCCATCCTTCAGGAGACTGTCTGCTCTCACTCCCTGTTTCCGCACTGATGCCAGGAGTTCACATAGGGCCTCAGCTTTCCCACTGGCCCATGGGGAGAGATGACACATACAGTTTGACTGCTGCAGTGCAGTGAGTGCACACCCAATTCCTCAGTATCATTTAGCAATGAAGGACTACCCCACTGTCGTACGATGGTGTCCCATCCCGTTAATCTACAAGCCAATCTATGCACTATTTTTGTTGTGGGACACCATCGTACGCTGGAGTATAATCTAAGCACCTGACTGCCATGCCTTTGGGAAATGGAAATAGACATTATCATAACTGACCACTATAGTTATGAATGACCTACTTCACTAGCTACTTTTGGTCAAAGAAAGCCGTCATGATAACAGCATTTCATATTGGTTTCAGAGTGGTTAACATACTGTATCTGTTCCTAGCTCCATATACACCTTCAGCAAACCTCAGATTAGATCAGTGCCTTCCTCCTGTGTCCCCATGTCTTATGTAGGACTGATGTGTCTCTGAACCAGTGCCACCAAGGCCATTTCCAATATAGAATTAATTAAACATCAACGATCACTTGAAAGTCAAGTATGATGGTCCTCCTGGGGGGTCTTTATTGTGAGTCCTCAGGTGACTGAAGATTAAATTAAAAGCATATGATAACGGTACACAACATTTGATTACAGTACCTTTCATTGTGAAGGTCTTTGACAAGTTGGCCGACTTGGTTTGATTCAGGTGACTGTTTCTCTTTGGTCTGGAGCCAATCACGGAACTTCTCATACTGCTCCTGCAGACTGGAGAGTGCAACACACCACGTTGCAATTATATTTGATGAACAAGTTACTGTTGTTGGTTTCAGCAAAATGTCTAGCCACATTCCCATCATAATATGATTATATTATAATCAAGAGGTTTGCCAGGATGAATTACTGTGGCATCGTACTGATTTAGAGCATACAGTATTTCAGTTCAGAATATAAAACAATTAAACCCTATATACTTGTAGTATATCGTCGGTGTCCGGGACGAACCAGCTAACTCCATTTTCAGCTTTTTTTTCTTTTTTCATAAATCAACACTATTGAACACCCTTTACGTCTGTGTAAAAAATCTAAACATTTGAACCAATGAAAAGTATTAAAAAGCGCCTCTGACGAAAACTCCCAACTCCATTGGATCCTCAAACTGTCCGTCAAAAACAAACAACTCCCCCCTCTCCTCTCCAATGCTGCTTTTTCACAGAATGAGTAGAGCGCGCTGCGCAGTGAGCCAGGAGGAGGATCACGTAAACACACTCCCCGTAGTCTGTTAAAACTATGCAGTGTACCTGTTTATCAAACTTAGCACTGACGCTAATGTTATGAAAACAAGTAATTATATTTCTAAAATCTATGAAGTGTTAATGAGGAGAGCAATGTGACAAGAAGAAAGGCGTTCATAGCATTTCTGTCGCGCTGAAACCTCTCCCTCAGCAGCGAGTGGAGCTATTGTTTGGACAATAACTCCATTTCAGCTTGATTTCTGCTCGTCTGAAACTACTAACTCCACTAGCGCTGGGTAAAGTGTTGATTTACCCGCGATTTGGGTAAAGTGTTGATAATATAATGACACATGCAAGTATCTGACAATATATAAAGTCACTATACCAACTTTGATGGGGCAGTATTGATTTGTTTTAAAAATATAAGGTTTTCTTCATTTCCTGAAAAACTTATATTTTGTTTTCTCGTTTCCTGAACAATGAGCGTTTTGGAGTTAGCGGTTTCAGGCTGGACAGCAGAGATATACTGACCGGGGTCCCTCAGGGGTCTAAACATGGTCTCTCCATTTTCCCGTCTACACTATATCTCGTTGGCGAAAATAGCAGATCTACAAGCTCACACTTGTGCATCCACAATTTTAGGCAAATGTTCCCCAAAAAAATTGCTGAATGTTCGCCTATTATGACATGCCCAGAAAGAATAGGGACGGTATGTTTCATGTCTGGTTAATCGCTTATTTGCTTGTTCTTCCAGTCTTGAAGGTAACAAACAGGAACAGGTAAAGTTACCTGTTTAAGGCACCGAGGGCAGCCTCCATCTGCTTCTGTCGGTTCTGACAGTGAGTTCTGAAGGTGGCCACCTCCTCCTCCTGCTCCTTCAGCCAGGAGATGAGCTGAGACAGTGACTGAGGAGGGACCTGTCCTCCGGCTCTCTCCAGGTGCTCCCTCAGCCGCTCCAGACGTTTCTCTCCCTCCTTGGATGCCAGGAAACCCTTAGTGCACAGAAACCAGGGGACACATTTTTACTATATTTATACAATCCTTTTAACCAGAAAGGAAGGACCCATAGTGGAAGAAAGTGTAATCACTTTCATAAACCTGATTAACTTATTAAGTATTTACATTATCTATCCATCCATACATCCATCCATCCATTCATCCATTCAACCATCCATTCATTCATTCATCCATCCATCCATCCACTTACAGTCAGTCTCTGCAGGGAAGTGGCCACATCTTCTCTGCTTTCAGGATTCTCAAAGCATTCGTTGACGGACAGCTGTATATCCTGGAACCACTCCTCAAATGATTGGCTGTCATCTGACGGAGAGACAGAGGAGACGTTTACCGAGTGAAATACCAGGCAGAAACTACTCTGAAATGTCCGTGACATTTTCAGATCCAGAAAATGGGTGTTTATCATGTGGCTCTTGTCTGACAGAGGTAAAGACAAAAGAGATGTGCTTAAAAAAAAAAGTTTTTCATCCAGGTGGCATTTTCAAAACCATGAAACAGACTGCATTTTAGTGTTTGTTCAGTCTAGCATTCACACAGCGAGCAGTATGTTAGCGCAAGATGAATCCAAGAAAGACAAAGGGATTATTAGTTGAGCGGCATTTTCAACCGCTTGAAAAAAAACTCCTCATGTCATCCCGTCTCTCCTCTGTCTCTCGCTCCTGTACTGTCAGATAATGATAATGATGAAGGCTGAGAGACTGAAACATGACAGTTACATAAAATGTCCACTTGAGGATGTAGCCGCGCATCTTCCCTTTTTTGCTTCACTTTGATTTAGGCTTTTTCTTTCGTTGTTTTGAGTATGAAATTTATTTTCTCTTACTGTGCATTAGACATTTCAATTTTAATTGACAGTACAGTGGAGAGAGACAGCAAAAGGACAGTGAAGAGGGAGAATGACATGTGACATGGTTCTTGAACCAGACTCGATCTTGGGACACCGTCACAAGTCACTCCTTATTCTTTGAGTTCAAGTTATTTCTATCTGGTCATATATACAATCTGCTAAAATGTACCAATTTTTTCCCTGTTGCTATTGCCCTTTTGAATAATAGCATGATATAATTTTATGATTCTTGATTCTATGTTTGTGCGTTGATTGGTGTGTCTTGATTATTTATGATGATTGTATTTACTGTTGGCTGTGCAACAAATTGCCCTTCGGGGGTAATAAAGATCGTCTTGATTGTGATTATGTGTTACACAACACACATTAATGGACCCACCATGCTTTTCTTGGAAATAATCTTATAACAAAGGCCAACTTGGTTGTCATGTCATTTCTGTTTAAGCACCATGTGTCAGTCTGTCAGATGTATTACACCTTATCTCTGTAAAAAATGTGAATCTAACTCTGACCTGTTATGACTTTGAGCAGGCCTTTCTCTGCTTCCACTCTCTTCAGGCGGATGCTGTCCTTGGTGAGTGAGATGGTCTCTCTGAGCCTGGTACAGTCAGTAGACAGAACCTCCACCACCTGAGGACTAGCCACACTGGACACCAACCCCACCTCCTTCAACACAGCCTCTGCCCGCTCCTCCTGCGCCACCAGCTCATCAGACAGATGCTGTTGGAGGGGGAACAATGTAAGATATACAGTAAAAGTTGCTCTTGGTTGCAGCGATACTGTTGTGGATAAGAAATAAAGCAGTGAATACAGTACAAATGGTGCTGTACAACAGGTTGAGAAAAGCATTCTGCTTGCTTAAACACTTTAACCTTCGCATTCCTATTTTGGGCAAAGAAAAAAATAAAATGTTTTTAATAATTCAAAAAAAGAAATAGCTAAAATAGCAGATCAATCAAGTGTTGGAGATTGGCTATTTTTGCCATTTGTTGTACGGCAAAGTATATATGGCTTAAGTGGATAATTCTGTTCTGCTTTGTTCTATTACAGTGTACTGCTTCATTAGTTTCAATGTACAAAAAACCCAGAAGTGATGTCAGGCTCTGCATTCAACGCTAACACAAGTCTACTACACTTAAAAAAAGAAGGGAACCATCCATGAATGCAACATACTGTATAACAACAACATTTAGCAGCATAGAGAGCTACTGTACCTGTATGGTGGTGTTGGCCTGGGGCTCTGACATGTTGACCTTGCTGATAGAGGACTGGGTCTTCTCTATGGCCACCTGGCACTCTGCCATCTGCTCTGACAGATGTTTCTTCACAGCGATTAACTCCTCAAACACAT
>NC_137621.1:36361304-36471304 GCF_963280865.1 Gymnoscopelus braueri | reverse complement strand
AACAGGTCTAAAGGGGTTAATGTATGTTTAATAATAATCATTTATATCCGCAAAGTAACTAGTAACTTAAGTTTTCAAATAATTGTAGTGGAGTAAAGGTACAATATTTGCCTCTGAGATGTAGTGGAGTAGAAGTAAAAGTACTGAAAACTGGAAATACTCCAATAAAGCAAAAATACCTCAAAGTTGTACTTACGTACAGTACTTGGGTAATGTACTTAGTTACTTTCCACCACTGAAGGGAGGATAGTGACAGATGGTGCAGTGCCAACCCAATAGTATTGTACATGTTTGGTCATGCTATGTTTGAAAGCTGCTATGAAAGTGTCTTATTACAAGTGCAGATTAAAAAAACAACACAAAGCCATGTCGTGTGTGAGAAGGTTGTGTAAAAAAATGTCTTGGTGAAAGTTAGTACAACCAAAAACAACTAAATCTAGAAATTTTTAAGACATACATTCATATTACAATAATAAGAGCAGTCAGTCAGCCTCTTATATTTTGTAAACTCTGATTTAGATTTTGTAGAGACTTGAGTGTAGCTTTATCTATATCCTGTTCCTTAATGGTCCTGTTGTTCCAATATCGCTTCAGGGATTAACAGTTAGTCGTATCTTGTCTGTCATGATAAACTGCAACTCAATGCGGCTAAAGTCGGTGTAGGCTAAATATAATCATATAGCGCAGTACCTGTATTTCCTGCAGCCGTGTGTGCAGTCCTTTGAGAGAGAGAGAGTCGTTGGAGACATCCTGGATGCTCTGTTCATTTTTTGCCAACTGGGCTTGTAGGCTCTTCTTAGAGTTCTCGAATCTGGGAATGCATCAGTTAAGAAATTGATGAAGGATTTTTACTGTTTTGATGCAACATTTATGTCGCTTGCACTGCTTTGGTTCATTCGTCATTTGTGGTCCTGTGCATGGTGACCCCATGCAAAATTGTGTTTTAGTTGTCTGTCTGTTTGTGGTAGCATGAAATAACAATACAAAATGTCACAACGCTGAAGTGAAGCTTGAACAGTAGTGTAGAACAGTTACTGTATGTACTTCTGTAATAGACTATTTATTACTATTATAGTATTTACACACATCATATCCCTGCTCCAAAATTATATTGCCTTATTTATACATATTTATATATCTAATACATCAACATACTGTACATAGTAATATGACAATTGTAGCATCTCTTCTTTTTTCTCAGATATACTTTTGTAATTTGTTTACCCACATAGGATTAGAAATGATAATTTGTAACAATAATCAGAAATTAAGTCTACCTTTCCAAAGCCTCCTTTCTGGCCAGATCTTCCTCTAAAGAAGGCTGCTTTTCAATCACCCTTTTTTCCACAAACGATTTCTTCACAATCACTTGCTGTACCTGATAAACAGAGTAAAAACCAAATAGTGATTTCAAATGTTAACATTTGATCAGCTTAATAACAAACCATAAAGTGTTGTGGCTGTACTGGGCAGCTTCCATGTGTGCATGTGTTGTGAACTGAATGTATGTTCAATGTTCTATTGCACTCTGTGTCAGCCCTGTACAGTAGGTCTATGCACTTTGTCGGCTGTAGGGATTATAGAGAAAGTTTCCTCTGCAGAGCCCTTCCTGTCTGAAGCTGAAAAGACCTAAAAATACAAATATATATACAAATAAAATAAAAAACATTAATTTCATTCAAAATATAACTGGCACCTCAGTTGTGACTTGGTGTTTGTCACTTGTCTTTGCGGGTTCTTTCTGCTGGGTCAGGTCTTGACTGTGTTCAACAGGAACCCTGGAGAAGAAAATGGAGAAGAAAAATGAAAGAATAAATATATGAGCACTGGGCTTCATTATTTAGGACTCTTCTCTCTTTCACTCATTTGCATGTGAGAGCAGGGGCAGCTAGCAGGAGGCAAGGGAGACACATACCCAGTTATTTTAATTGTAGACTGTATACACATTCCATTACTCGTTCACAATCTTCCACTCAACATTTATGTTGACTTGGGAAATGTATCTCCCATAGATTCAAGTTGATCCCTTTTGATGCAGTGTTTGACAATCTATTTAATTATTTAAAAACTTCTAAGACAGCAGCTTGGTGCATCTATTTCGGAACCTGTAGCCTATGTTGCTTGTTTTAATTGCCTCATTGTTGTTATTGTTTTGATTTCACTCATTATTAGAAACTTGTTGTATAATTGCATAATTGTTTTTCTGTTTGACAAATTGTATTGTATTTATTTTTATGTGTACAAGCACTTCGTAACATTGTTAAGAAATGTGCTATATAAATAAAGTTTATAATAATAATAATAATTATTATTATAATTATTATTATTATTATTATTATTATTATATTTACAATCCTGTTAATCACTTGAACGCTAGCGCCCCTATTGTGGGCATGTCATAATAGTTGAATATTGGGCCAAAATAGCAGATCTACATGCTTGTTGTGAGCTTGTAGATCTTTTTTGGTGACTGTTACATATATGTGGATACGTAACAGTCGTAACAGTGTATGTTGTGGATATACTGTTACAACGGGATCGTAACAGTGACAGAGCCCTGGAAAACCCCAAGACGACTAAGTACTAGTATAATGTACTAAACCATGTTATGGTTTATTTAATGGTAATCTTGCTTTGTTGCTGATGAACCTGATGCCTTTATTCAGAAAACATAGGGCAGGAGCCTATCTCCTCTTTCTGTAGCGTGAGGCAGCTTGATATACAAGTACACCCCCTGAACATGACGCAAGTACGTCGCAGGGACTTACCCTAGAAGTTAGTAAGTTACAAGCTAATTAGCTAAACTAATTTCCACTTACACCAAACCAAATAAAATGGACACAAAACGAAATCAAGTAAAACCAAACCAAACTACACTAAACATCACACTAGGGCCAGCCTCTCACCCAGCATCAGAAGGTGGCATTTCATCCCCACTGAACTGCCGCTGGATGGCAGCCAGTCTCTTCTCACACTCTCTGAGTTGAGCCTGGGCCAGGCGGTGTGCGTCTTCTGGGCTCAATGTGTCACACAGTTCCTTTAGGTTCTGGAGGTGCTGTCCAGCCTGGGCCAAGCTGCCCTCCGCTGAGAAACAAGACTGGTAACCGTGACAAAACATATATTAGTTTATATGAAGTTTTATCTTATGAGTTGAATCATCTCCCCGATAAATGAAGGCAAATGAAAGGCAGATGAAATATAGGGTAAGCAGAGCACGGATCAAAACTCAAATTCTGTAATTGATTGATCTGTATCAATATGAAGTAATGTTTTCCAAAATAATACACAGAAAAACATGTGGGAGGGAAGGGGGAGGGGTGGGAGGGAAAATATTCATTATTCATCAATCATCATGGTTAAAAAAAAACAAGAATTTAAGGGTACAGTAAATCCAACCCACATGGCAATACATAATGAATCCCAAAGCTGTCAGCAGCCCACAGAAGTGCAGGGAATGGAGCGATAAACCCTTCTTTTCTTTTTTATATATATATTTTTTGTCATTTTCATGCTTTATTCAAATAGTGCTCAGGGGGAGAGAGACAGGAAAACAAGGAAAGAGATGCAGCAAAGAGCCTCAAGTCCAAATCGAACTCAGGCTCGCTGCTACACCGGGGCGCCCCAAATAAAAACATATATATTTTGTTTTATATACAGTATGTTGTTATTCGTTTCTCCCACAGAGAGCGTGTAAATTAATGTAACATGATTGAAAACTATTTTAATCTAACATGATTAACTGGAGTTTTTGCATATTTTTGCAAAATGAATTTTTTAACAGTTTGTGTGCGTCTCAAACTGAGGGCAGCCGCCTGTTGCCTTGCTGCCTGCTGTCTACCGTCAAAGGCTGCCTTAAAAATTGGTCACATGAAGGCACCTTAGCAAGCAACATTTTACATTAACTTCTTATGCGGCTCTGATGCTGTCTTGCCTTTGATGGCTGTCTTTGTAGGCAGCATTTCAACCAACCAATTTGAGTCACAGCCAACATTTCTCAGATAGTCTCTGTCTGATATAACTGTTTCTCAGCTAGTGGGCTGGCCTGGCACATCAAAATCAAGAAATAGTCAATCAAGAAGTCCCAACTTAACAATCATCATAAAATCATTCTTCCAGTGCAGTTGAGGACCTCTGCTCTAAAATAATGAATCAAGACAGCAGAAACAAATAATTGTGTTTACCAAGTCCCATTGACACAATCTCCACGAAGGCGTAGAAGAAAAGGAAGTGAGAAAAACAGAAATTATGAATGCAAAAAGCTAGCTTTGTCCCTGTCCACCATAGCATATTATGATATGAATTCAAAAGGCTGGCTGCATTCCCGTCCACCTTAGCATGCCTGCTAACACTTCAGCATGAGGGACGAGGCTAGGTACCTGTACCTGTATTTCAGCTGCAAATCTGGTGCTTAAGTGTGCCTCGCACTGCAAAACAGCCGTAATAAATTCTTTCCTCTTTTGTTTAAACTTAAACTGTAGCAAAAAGCTTGAGAGGTCAGCTCTCACAGCCTGGGTGATAAAAAAAATAGATTAATAAAACATTAAATAGTAGGACATGTTAGAACACATAACAAGATGATTTATTACAAACAGTATAAAAGACATGTTAGAGCAATTATCACATATTCCAACTGAAGAAAAATACTGAGTAAGGCACAACATGCTGTTGCACATTTATTACACAATTACTTTACAAGACATGTACAGTCTTGTAAAGTATTTAGTTAGTTAGGATAGTTGTCTCCATGCCCTGCCACTACTCTTTCACACGATCAATTTAGAATAAAGGAATATTGCTCGGGCTCTCACTATTGTACTAGGGACATTTATGTTACCGCTTTCTGAAACTTACTCTGCTGTTGTCCTTGTAAATAACTTGGTTTTAATAGAAGAAGGCTGAAACATGCTCAGTTATGTATTCATTTTATTTTGTAGCCATTAGCTAAATAATATCCGATGTACAGTTGCATGAACCCTGCAAGTCTTAGTTTACCTCCCACTGTGTCCTGACAGACTGGGTGAAGAACTCCATGTCTCTGAGTTGGAAGGGGGTGCAAAAGGCCTCCATGCCCTCAGCTGCCCTGAGGAACTCCTCAAGTAGCTCAGGGTCAAGAGCCCTCAGAGTCTCCTGTGTAAGAAGCAACAGTGACAGAATTAATGAGCAGATTTCCTCCCGGGCACAAGAGCAGTTGGCTTTTCTGCCTTTATTTATAGTGGAAAGTGGAGATGGACAGGAAACAGGGAGAGAGAGATGGGGAGAGACATGCAGTAAAGATCGTCGGGAACGGGACTCGAACCCGTGATGCACTGTCAAACTGTCCACAGCCCTCCTCTGAGACACAGAGTGAGTAGACAGAAATTCCAATGAGCAATAGAGGACTGAGGACTAATTATATGATGATAGGTTGAAAGTTGGTGTCCTTTAACCACTTAAACCCCATATGGTTGAGCGGAGTCCCTCAGGGCTCTATACTAGTGTATTTTCTGTTTTCTTTTATTGTGGGGAAAGCTTTCTAGGAAAATAACCGATCGACCGAGCAACCAAGTGTTGAGAAATTCTAAACTGTGACTAATGTAATCTAAATATAGAAAGTTAGAATGTTATTGTTGAAGTTGTATTGCAAAAATAAACACTGATAATCAAGTTTACCTCTTTAACAGATGCTTGTTCAGTAGAGATGCACTTTTCTTTGAAGACATTAATAGCTTCCAGAATGTGCTGCTGCAGACAGTGCTTGGCTTCCTCAAAACCATTCCTGGCCAGAGCCTGGGCCTCAGCATAGGCCTCTGTAAGGGCCTGAGGAGGGGCCTGGACCAGGGCCTGAGGGTTGATGCGAAGCTCTGGGGACTCAGGGGTGGTCTGCAAGACATGAGGCTGGAGTGGTTGGGGTTGTTGGGGCTTGGGCTGTGCTTGGGGTTGATCTTTTGCTTGTGGGGGCGATTGCGGTTTAGCTTGCGGTGTAGCCTGCGGTTTGGATTGTGCTACTTGGGTTATTGGTGTGGGAGGTAATTGGGCTTGGGTGTTTGGTGGTGGAGGTGACTGTGCTTGGGCCATTGGTGAGGGAAGTGACATGGCTTGGGTCTGGACCGGTGGAGGTGACTGTGCTTGGGTCTTTGGTGGGAGAGGGGGCTGGGCTTGGGTCTGGGCTGGTGAAGGTGACTGGGCCTGGGGCCTGGATAGTGTAGTTGACTGAACCTGGATCTTGGCTGGTGGAGGTGATTGAGGCTGTTTTGGTTGAGGTGGCACCTGAGCCTGAGGTTTGGGTTGCGGAGGTGGCTGGACCTGAGCAATTTGTGGGGTAGACTGGTGAGACTGAGGCGTGGGTGGAGGCTGAAGTTGAGGCTGAGGTTGGTACTGTGCTTGTGAAGGAGATTGAGGATGAGGTTGGCGTTGCGGCTGCGGTTGAGAAGGTGGATAGGGTTGGATATGAGGCTGAGGCTGGCGATAAGGCTGAGGATACTGGGGCAAGGGATGTGGCTGATTCTGAACCCAAGATTGTTGCACAACTTGGCCTTGCTGCATTTGAGTCAGATTATAAGCCTGTTTCTGAGGCTGCTGCTGTTGTTGCATGGGTCTCTGGGGCCTCATTTGGGCCTGTGGATGAGCCCATGGCTGGGCCTGTGCTTGCGATGGAGGTTGATTGTAGGGTGCTCCCGGAGGAAGATATCTAAGGGGTCCTTGCTGAGGTCCTTGTTGTGGCCCAGCTGGTCTCCATTGCTGTGGTAAAGCTTGGCTAGGTGGATAAGCTTGTGCTGGTGGAGTCTGACCCAAGGGCAGAGGAAAGGCTTGTGGAAGAGACTGGGGGTAAGCCTGTGCGTGGGGCTCATGTTTGGGGCCCCACTGCTGGGGTGGAGTCTGGGCATGTGGGTAACCCTGGGGGTAAGGATGGGGCTGAGTTGGAGCCTGGGGATGCTGAGGCTGCATGGGGGAGGAGGCTCGAACTTGAGACCAACTCTGTGGCTGGCCATGGGTTTGAGGCTGGGCCAAAGTTTGGGCATGGGTTTGTACCTGAGGCCTAGAAAGGGCATGCATTTGTTGCTGGACCATAGGCTGACCTTGCATTTGTGGCTGAGCCATGGGTTGACCATGTGTTTGTGGCTGAGCCATTGGAGTGGGGGACATAGGTGATGGGGACATAGGTGATGGGGACATAGGTGATGGGGACCTCACTGGGGCCCATGATTGAGGATGACTACGTAGCTGGATGTGGGACGGTAGCGGAGGCTGAATCTGGGCCTGGAGCTGAGCTTGAGCATGGGCCTGCATAGGTGAGGACGATCTGACCTGAGACCATGTCTGTACTGGAGCTTGGAGCTGAGCCTGGGGCTGACTAGGGGACTGACATGTGGCTGGAGCCCATGTATGAGGTTGAAGCTGAGGCTGGGATGGTGTCTTCACAGGCAACTGAGGCTGTGTATGTGCCTGTATCTGTGGTTGGGGCTTGGCTTGAGTCTTCATCTGCTGTGCAGCAAGCTGTGGTTGCTGCTGTTGCGGTTGTGATTGTTGTTTTTGTTGTTGTTGTTGCTGCTGCTGTACCTGCAGTTGTTTTTGAATTTGCTGTTGTTTTTGTTGTTCCATTTGTTGCTGTTCTTTTTGTTGTTGTATCTGTTGCATCCGTTGTACCTGTTGTTGTTGCTGCTGTTGAATGTGTTGTTGTTGTTGCTGTTGAATGTGTTGTTGTTGTTGCTGTTGAATGTGTTGTTGTTGTTGCTGTTGAATGTGTTGTTGTTGTTGCTGCTGAATGTGTTGTTGTTGTTGTTGTTGTTGTTGCTGCTGCTGCTGAATCTGTTTTTGTTGTTGCTGCTGAATATGTTGTTGCTGCTGAATATGTTGTTGCTGCTGAATTTGTTGTTGTTGTTGTTGTTGTTGCTGCTGCTGAACATGTTGTTGTTGTTGTTGTTGTTGTTGTTGTTGTTGTGGTGGTAGTGGTGGTGAAGCCACAGCTCCTTTCACTGGCTGAGTGTGGGGAGGTGCTGGAGTATAACTCTGTACTTGAACAGGAGACTGAACCGGACTAGGAGACTGGATAGTAATAGGAGACAGAACTGGACTAGGAGACTGGATAGTAATAGGGGACAAAACTGGACTAGGAGACTGGATAGTAATAGGAGACAGGACTGGACTAGGAGACATAATCGGACTAGGAGACTGGATCGGACTAGGTGACTGGATCGGAACAGGAGACATACCGGGACTAGGTGACTGAATTGGACTAGGAGACTGAATTGGACTCGGAGACAGCACTGTATCTGGAGAAGCGGCCTGATGTGGCGCTTTCATCTGCAGCCAGGGGCGATACTTCCTGCCTTGAGCTTTTCTGCTCTGAAGATCCTGGGGGCTAAAAGGCCTCTTCTGTGGAGGTGGTCCCTGAAGTTGCTGCTTCAGCTGTTGCTGCTGTAGTTGCTGCTCATATTGCAGTTCTGTCTGTCTATGTTCTTCTTGCTGCCGTAGTTCTCTTTGTCTCTGCTCTGCTTGCTGATGTAGTTCTCTCTGTCTCTGTTCTTGTTGCTGCAGTTCTCTCTGTCTTTGCTCTTGTTGCTGTAGTTCTCTCTGTCTTTGCTCTTGTTGCTCTAGTTCTCTCTGTCTCTGTTCTTGCTGGTGTGGTGGCTGAGGTGGTTTCTGTGAGACCTGTGTGTGACCATTATTCTGGGCTTCTGGTGGCGACTGAGGCCGGGTCTGAGTAACAGCCTGCGCATAAGAATACGGCAGGGGCGGAGAGCTCATTTTTTCCTCTCTATATTCCTGAACCACTATCTTTGGCACCAGAGACTCCTGTTGTTTTACTGTCTGCTGGGTGGACGAGGAAGGGACTGCTGGCCCCCGTTGTTCAGTCTCCCCAGGAACCTGGTCACCCGCCTGTATGAAGACCTTGGGTGGAGGAGGCTCTCCCTCTGGAGGGCTTCTACTTCTGTCTCTCCTGGCTCCCAGGCTGCTTAGCAGGCCTACTGTTTCCTACAACAAGAATAAGCAACATAACCAGGATGCAAAGTGTAATAATCCATCAGGTAGTAAAAGAGTGACACATGCCCCTTTATTCATAGTGATTGACAATCTACTGGGGGGAAGTATGCCAAGATCAGTCTGAGATGCAAGAATCGAGTATTCAGAAGAGAGTACAGTGCTGAAGGCCGGTTCTCATCTCGTGCAAAGCAGAAAACTATGGTGGGCGGCCACCGAATAATTAACTGATGGAAAGCACGGGTTATCATATAATATTTAAAAAAGACTACTAGCCTGTGACTGAGCCATGGCGGCCCGTACTCGATCCTGCATGGCAGTAGCATGGAGGTACTGGATGGGAGATGTCTTCTGACCCGTCATCACCATCATCTGCAGGTCCTGCTCCTCTGTCACCACCAGACCCTCCAGTTGCAGACCTCTAGAGATCAGTTCCTGTGGCAGAAGAGGAGAGATCCTTGGCACTTGTGCTTTCGTACAGGCTGAGTACAGGCACCCCCCAAAATAATCATATTTGAACTGGGGACCCCCCATTTTGTTTGACTCCGTTCCACAGAGAAATATTGTGAAAATAGCAGATCTACAAGCTCACAACGCCTCGTGTTGCGAGCCATTGTGAGCTTGCTGGCTATTTTCCAAATTTGTACCTCTTTCTTATACTATTTGACAATTTGGCCAATGTTTTATAGTATAGTTTGTTGATTACTTGTGATGCAGTAATGGTCTTTTTTCTTTTTGTATTAAAAAGGTCTTAAAAGTCCTTAAATTGTCACTTCACTGTCATCTGGGGACCGCCGCCAAAATCAGGGGGGTCGGGTCCCGACCCACAGGTTGAGAACCACTGCTCTAGAGCATACCCTGGCTCGTGGGTCCTGTCCCCTCTGTCTTCGTTCTGCAGCTTTGAGGTACGGGTAGAGCTCCCTGGCTTCAGCCTCCCAGTGGAGGAGCTCCGCCAGACGACTCTCCAGACATGACACGCCGTGCTGCAGCTCTGTACACACCTGCTCTGCCTCCAACAGTGTCTGCATCACCTAGAGAAATGAGACATGGGTAGAAATACATACAAATGTCATGTGTAAATGATGGTTGTTTGGATGGCAAGCACTTTGGCTTCAGCACTTTGGCTTCAATCCTGCAATCGCTCAACATATTAACATGACTTGTTGCCATCTTACCGTGTGCTTTTTTTATGGTTTTCAGTAGAGCAAGAAAAAAAACATGATTCATTCTCTTGGAGCTATTATAATCAAAGGTCTACTTTTTTGTGTCATTCTAGACAGGCACTGTTGTCTTATCCTCATTACTTTTCATTAAAAAGTAAACAAACAGACAAAAATGTAAAGAAAAAAGAAAACTCAACTCTTTAACCAAGTTCAGAACAGGAATCAGGTAAGTTGGATGTCTCCTCTATAGTTTTATCTATATGGTTATTATAGACAGAAGTAGAGGAGAGAATAGATGTGTCCCTACCTCAGGCATGGCCAACTTCAGCTTGTGTAACTGGTCTGCTGAACATTCTGGAGAAGGAGACACGGCATCTAGGTCCACTTCCTTCACCTTCCTCATCATGAACTAGACAGCAGAGAGACACATGGAGTCAGAGGAAATCACAGACTTTACCAGAGATATGTATGTACGGTGTGTGTGTGTGTATATATACAATATATATATATATATATAATCCTTTGTAACCCTCTACTTTCATGCTCTTGGTCCCAATCCCAAGTGTTCTGATAACCATAGACATTAAAGTAACATCTAACTTATCTTCATGCAATAAAAGTTCCACTCTGTCAAATTCACCTGTATTCTCTTCCTGTAGGTGCGCAGGGGTCCTGACATGGCCTCTACAGGCTCCGTGAGGATTTGAGTAGCTTCTCTGATCAGAGCCTGGGGGTCATGAGGTCTGGTTTCGGCTCCTTCACCGGGCTCAGCCACGACATCCTGGGGGAGCACAAGACATGAGACAAGAGTACATTTTTAAAATACACTACATCCATTTAAGAAAAATCACCTGACATTCCATCATCAGTTACTGATTTCATAACATGGAGGAATGAATGTTTGGTATTTATATTTGCTTTATATTGTATCATGTACAATGAAATAAAACATTTTTGCAAGTTTAGTTGTATCCACTAAGAGGCCAAAAACGTACACCACTAGTCTTCTATGATAATTATATATGCCTATTTACTACTATACAGTACATAAGATTTATGTACTGTAAGTAAAGATTACACAATCTTTTAATGATCGCATCACCACAAACAAAAACAAAGGTGGAGCACTGGAGGCTCATCCCTTGATTAAGAGCAGCCGTGAGAGTCATTTTAAACAAAAAGACTGATTCAAATGTCACAGATCATGATGTACGGTACATGGTGAGGGAAAAAAAACCTAACCATGAGAACTGGGGCAAAGGGTAACTCCAAATCTGTGTTTGTGTTCAGCTGTTTTGTGTATGCTCCCAGATGGGTGGGGTTTCCCACAGAGGACAACACAAGGAGTGCCATAAGATTTTGTCAATCACAGCAGAGTTAATCTTTTAATCCTGTTTCTTGAACAGATTAAACAATGTACTGTAACAATAACAGCAGTGAAAATGTACAGCCAGTCTTGCGTGTCTAGATGCAAGACTGGGCCTGGCCGTATACTTTCTTTACCACTTTCAAAATGCATGACACCCACAGACAGTACTCACTCTTTAAAGGAGTAGTTCACCCAAAAAATTGCGTATTTTCTATCAATTACACACCCCATGAAGCATTGAATTCATGGATATTTTTGGGCGGTGAAACCGCCCCTATATGTGAGGTTTGGATATTTGCACACCAAATCCTGCACTGTGATTGGCCACAAATGTACCCCCCTAACCCTGCACCGTGATTGGCCAATCACAGTCTATTCAGGACTGTGATTGGCTAGGGAAACATGACACATGTGCATAGCCCTATAAATAGGACCATAACTTAAAAAAAAACATAAATGTGTTTTTTTTTTGTTATGGTTTCTTCCATCACTTCTTCCATCACTGTGATGACCACTGTGACCACACCGCCCACTTCACACTGGGTGTGATGTTTTTGTTTTTATCGCATTCCTGAGCCAATAATTTGATGACCGGCGGAAAGATGCTAATGTATCTGGTAGGAGACTCAAAAAGTCTCCTTTGAGTCTCCTACCGGAGAGACTTTATTGGCTTAGGTGGCTGACATGGTTGTATGCGACAAAAACAAAAAAATCTCCATGAATTCAATGCTTCATGGGGTGTGTAATTGATAGAAAATAAGTAATTTTTGGAATGAACTACTCCTTTAAAGGACAGACCACAATACAACATGTACAGTCTATTATTGTCCAAATACATACATTTGTGAAAGCATTGCTTACTGGGCATCACCACAAAGTATCCTTATTACAGTATATGGCAATAAAGTGTTCAGTAAAGCGATTAGAGGGAAGGTGGAGGTGACTTACAATTGTGGTTCTCTTGACAAACTCAGCCCAGTGTATGTTGAGCCTACGTAGCTCCTCAGACAGGTTCCTGCTGGTTTGGGGGTCTGTGACTTCAACCAGGAAGCTCCCCACCTCCTTGAGATGAGCATGGCGGGAGCTCCACTCAGATGTAATGCTAGACGAAACCTGGACAACACAATGGATAAGCCTGTTTTATCAAGAGAGAAGATACAGTATACTGTATGTGCGTATGTGTGTATGTGTGTGCGCGCATGTGCGGATGCATGTTTTTTCCCATGCCACAAACAACCTTGTGGTTGGGAAAAAGTGGGTAGGGTCTCTAAGGCGTTGATTTCTTAGTGGCTAACTGATCCCAGGGTGTGGGGGGGGGGGGCATCAGAGCCTATGTGGTACGTGCCTTACTCACTCGACCCCTTTGAGAGAAACTTTGAATGTAGAATGTAGGAGGAACAGAATGCCATCTTCCACTAACAAATGCCAGAGGCCACCTCTTGAGAGCACAACAACAGAGGCAACAGCATCACTGGACTGAACTGAAACTACAAGGGAAGCTAGCAGGCCTCAGAAGTGTTCTCTAATATTCCAGCTAACACTGATGTTGCTGTTGTCAATGACATCTTAGATTACAATTATCAGATATCTTAGAAGTGTTGGTTCAAGAGGTCTTTGGCTGTACTTGTTTTGACTACAGTACATTGGACAGATCATCTATTATTTGATGACTTTTAATTGTACATAGGGGCAGGTATAATAAGATTTATCTTCTTCCTGCTCCTTTTCATTTGTGGAATATGTAAAAAAAAAGGGGGAAAAAGTAAATGAATGTAATCAAGTAAAACCATAAATGAAATAAATAAAGATGAAATGAAATGAAATGGTCTAAATAAAGCCTTATTGAAGGCTTCATTATGAAGTCAAACTTATTTGTGTACAGTACAGCATTTGTATCCATGTTATTGGTCTCTAATTTCATTCTTGGAATTAACTATTTGGAACGTATTGTTCTGCTGGTGTGAATGATGAACCTATACCGCACCTACATTTCGCTACTTGTACCTGTATGAGTAAGTGACAAATACCATACATCCTTCTTGATTCTTAAACATTCATGCGTGTCTGACTCTGGTGAAGTGACAGTAGATTTTTTTTTTTTAAAGTAGGCAATAGGCTTTTCCCTAGCCTGTGTGTGTGTGTGTGTGTGTGTGTGTGTGTGTGTGTGGGTGTGTGTGTGTGTGTGTGTGTGTGTGTGTGTGTGTGTGTGTGTGTGTGTGTGTGTGTGTGTGTGTTAGGGATGGCCAAATGGAGACATTTTATTAACCGGTTACCGTTAGGCCTTACCGATTAATTAATCGATAACCGTTAAGAAAAGAATTGTGTAAAAAAAAAAAGACTGAACTGAAATGAACTCTGCAGCCGCACTGAGGCGCTCCAACACAAACAATACCAATACAAAGACGAGGAAGAAGAAGAATAAAGTGGAAGTTACGTGTGGTTGCAGGTGTAGACTTTAAAAAAAAACAATTAAAAAACATTTTTGGCAAAAAAAAAATATATATATATATATCCTTTTGAATTCTGCCACTCCTGTGTCCTGTCTGCTTTCTTGTATTTGAGTCCTCTAGTCCAATGGTTCCTACAGGACTCCTTGGGGGGACTCCAGGGGCTCCCCAGGAAAATGAGTTGATAAAGCGCGTGTGTGTGTGTGTGTGTGTGTGTACCTCAGGTCTCTGTCCATGGTTGTGTGTAGCAGCGCCCTGCTCCAGCCAGGCCTGCAGAGAGCTGACACAGTCACTGTAGGAATCCCAGGCAGACAGAACTCTACCCATAGTGCTTTTCACCGTAGACACTCCCTCCAGAACCAGAGCTATCTCTTCCTCCAGCTCTCTCACCTGGCAACTGACATGGTTGTAGTCTGCAGCTGTACAGACAGGCAGACAGACAGTAAGTCAGGATATGTATCTAAGTTTATAACCATATTAATACTACAGTAAATACATTACTTAGAAGATATGTTCATCTTTTATTTAATTACCGACCAAACCAATCAATGAATGGTAAATTGCTCAATCACCTGGCACATCCATCTTAATCCATTTGTTTATCTATCCATGAACAGTATTAGGTGCTGTAGGTGATGTTTTTTGGTTAAAACAAAAACTCTTTTGTTGTTGTTAAAATATAATAGTATAGTAGTATAGTATAATAGTAATCATTGCTATAGAGTGTTTAGTCAATACCTATCAGTTTCAATTTCATTTTCCAATTTGTCTGCTCAGTTATCAGTTGCAATTTCACTCGTTTATCCTGTGTCCTGTATGAGGTTACTCTCCTGACTGGATGAAATTGGTATCCCGACCTGAAATTTTGTTTTGTGTTACTGTGTACTAAAGAGATGAAGAGACAGGAGACCCCTGTTACTGAACAAACACTTGATAGCAATGATTACTATGGTAATATAGAGCTATTTCACACTTATTTAACAAAAACATATCACTTACACCCCCTTTGTACACCCCTCTCTGTAACAACTCAGTCCTCAAGAGTTATCAACTTTGTGTCTTTTTCAAGTGAATTAGATAAGAATGCAGAAGGTTTAACTGGAGAGCATGTGTTGTCTACCAGTCCAACTGAACCTACCCAGTGCAGATTTACTGGTGTATTTCTCAGAGATAAGTTTTAGTTTATGGAGAGCTGACTCCAACAGGGAGGGGAGTTCCTGTTTATCCACAAGCTCCTGTAACAAAATATAATGACAACATTCAGACAAGATATGGCAGACATATACTAATGACAAAGAGAAGAGGAACCACAGTTTACTCATATCTGGTAATGATGGGGTATGGTATATGTGCAGTCTGCAATGGCTGGGTTGTATTCTTGCATCATCATACTGGAGTATGTGTCATACTCCATTGTGACTCTGTCACTTCTAGATATACTATAACTTGACTTGAACTCAACAAACTTAACAGCATCTTAACTTATCTGCTTCATGCATTGGTCAAATTAGTTCTACTGCAGAATACATCACCTTCATACACTGACAAATAAGAATCATGATTTCACAAATCCAGGAGGAGCTCAAAACAAACTTGAGATATTGTCTTCTTGACACCAGCACAATTCTGACATGGGATTTACACTCCCTGCCACAGGGGTTGAACATACAGTATGACCTTTTCATGTATGAAACGGTCTCTCCAACTTACATGCCACTCTTGCAGCAGGACCCGCACCGCCTCCTGGGAGATGTAGGGTCTCTTCCAGACACGGAGCTTGGTCCTGATCTGGCCCAGCAGGTCCAGCGCGGTGTGCCGATGCTCGTGGTACTCCAGTTTAATCCCATGGTACTTGGCTGTCACCCTCACACTGGTGAACCTGGTGGAGAGAAACACACAGAAGAGCAGTAAGTAAACACAAAATACCTCTCCATTCCACTTACTTTCCCTATGAAAGCCAAAGAGCAGCAAGGCTATTATCATTAACAAAAACTAAATATACCCCAAAAAGAAGGGAAAAACAATACTTGCAAGTTGACGGAAAATACCACTATCTGGTCATATTCTGTTGATCCCCGACCGGGGAACTTTTGTCTTTTCATGTCCTCCAACAAGAGGAAAACAGAGAGGAAGCCAGTCAGTCAATCACCCACCTCCTCTTCATCTCCTCCAGTTTGTCAATGGGAACCAGCATGTTTCCAAACTCATCCATGTTCTGGAACATCTGGAAGGTTTTCATATGCTGAGGCATCTCCTCCATGCAGATCTAGAAGGAAAGACAGACAGACAGACAGACAGACAGACAGACAGACAGACAGACAGACAGATAGGCAGTGTATTGAGACAGACAATAACACAGGTAGCTTCACATGCAGCTTGCAGTGGTGTATTTAGTTGTATAAAAGAGGACTGTATGTTCGAGATGGGTACCTTAAGCAGCTCCTGTTTCTCTCTGGCCTCATCTGCAGCCCTGCCGTGGTTCTGAGGGTCTCCCTCCTCCTCAGACAGAGCCTGCTCAGCCCTCTGCAGCCAACTGCCGACCACATCCAGAGGAGCCGGCAGACTCATGTCCAACTCTACCTTATACTCACGCAGCTGAGACAGATACACACACACACACACACACACACACACACACACACACACACACACACACACACACACACACACACACACACACACACACACACACACACACACACACACACACACACACACAAATGCACGCAAGCAAGCACGCACGGACGCACACATACACAAACACGAGGATGGATAGACAGACAGACAGAGATACATTTAAACATACTGTAAGCAAGAAGATAGAAAGACAGATGTAAAGAGCCATAGAATTAACCACTCTTAAACCCTATATACTAATACTACACTTCCGGGGTCTCCTAGGCGTATATACATGGCCACAAGGGTGATACCAAATGAAAGGGTTATACCAAAATCTCATTGCCAAAAATAGCAGTTGTACAAGCTCCCTACGCGTTGTGATCTTGTAAAACTGCTATTTTGATATGCCCAGAATAGAGACGTTACGGTTCATGTGGTCAACAAGTGACAGGGCAACTGATTCACAATTGATTGACAATTTAAATGTCCAAAGTAATGCAATACATTTGTTTTATGTAGTTTATGCTTCATCATAGGAGAGTGCAGTCAGACAGTAAGCTGAGGGCGCAGAGCGGGAAGATACCTATCTTCCCTGAATCAAACTGTGGATGCTGTGCAATATCCAGTCATCTATCCAGTGCACCCCTTGCAAAATGTAACTATGAAATAGAACCCAAAACACCAAAATGTTCAATCTTTCACAGGTTTGCGGTAGAACAGACCTTTTCAGCCAGGGCGTCCCATGCCTCTCTGAGGGCTCTCTGCTCCTGGCTGAGTTTGGGGGTTCGCCTCATCGCCGTTAGCAGGGGCATGACGGGACGACGCTGCTCATTAAAGGACACCACAAAGGTCTGGAACACCTGAAGACACACACACACACACACACACAGAGTTGGTCATCTCAATTAACCACTTAAACCCTACAGTATTATACTTAGTGGACCAGGGTCCCCCAAGGCCTCTATATCAAGTCTGCTCACTTTCTTTTTTATCTCTATACCAAATTGCTTCAGCTCTGGTCCTGGGGGAAACTGACTACTGCAAATGTTCTATTCTACAAGGAAATCAATTAAATGCTATCTGGTGTCCCAGGTTTAAATGATCCCCTCATTTAAAAGAAGCACTGCTCAGGGGCACAGGGCCCAGAGATATAAAAGCTTAAAGGGAAATAGTGTCAATGTTTCCATCACACATACGTGGTATCTCTCAGCGTAGCTCTCTCCCTCTGTGGAGTCCCATCCCTCAAGCAGTTCCTCATATGCCTGCAGCAGCCAACATGTGACTTCCTGTGCCTTCTGACTGGGTGTTGCCTGGCAAAATGGCATATAAAGAACAGTTAATGGCATTAACATTTTGCACTACAGAATCTGTTATTTGTAAACAAAGTAATATTCATTCATTCATGCATGCATGCATGCAATCAATCGTATGCAAGGGACATTGTTAAAGTTAGTTATGATGAGCAATGGAGGTGGAATATTAATCTACTTGGCTCATTTCTACTAATGTAGATGAGATAATTGAGTGTCCCACTTTGTTTCTTAAGAGAAGTTGTTGCTTTGTATCATTGGTGCAGCTGTCTACTGAGTTTGACTGTTAGTGTAGAGTAAAAAGACAAGTTGTGGTGTGTTCTCTCACTGCAGTACGTTCATGCCTCCAGGTAGAACTTTGTCTTTCATCTTACTAGTTCTCCAACTTCCCCCTCTAAGCAATGGTACAAATAACGTAGGCTGGTTATGTGAAGATTGCGCCCGGGGTTTCATTCTTTCATTTGGTTCATTCAATACGTTGCCTGTACCCACACTGAGGTTTTGGGACCATTTATGTATGTTAGAATTCTAATAGAACTATGGCTGTGAATTGAACTGAATATTTTTTAGGGAAGAGTTGCTGAACGAGTCCAAGCCTGCAAGTGTATCCTGACATATCAATCACGCAGAGATTTCAAGGACACCTAAATGGACTGAAAATGTCCTGGCAGGACATTTTCATTATGTACACATGTAAAAATTTTAGCCTTGCTAAAAAAACATTTCATCCTTTTCAAAACAAATATGCACTTCAGTCTGTTTCTATTGTTACCCTTCTACTAAGTATAATTGAGGGTATTTTCTGGTTAGCGCAACTTTCTTGTTTGCTCTTGGTGACTACTGTAGCTCGGCCCGTTTGGAGTCTATAAAGAGACATACGTGAAGAGTATACTGACACGGTGTTGACATGTTCAGTTCACTGGTGGTTCTCAACAGAGAAACCTCCAGCATTTTAGAGAGTATACAGCCCACTTTAGTATGATACTGTAGGTACTTAGGGTGCTACTATCTATGGTATTTAGTATGCCGAGTCCTTAGTGTGTTAAGGCCTTAGTTGCCTGGGTGCTTAGTGCGGCCAGTTTATGAATATTTCCCCATTTAACTTAACATGGTACATTAATCTAGATGTCTTTTCCATTTCACGTAGATTCTTACCTACGGCGGCTGCTACTAATGGTGTCAACACCTCTGATATTACATACACAGTAAAATCCTCAGTGTTCATTTAAGTCTGAGAGTGTACACATGTAACCAAAGGCACCCAAAGGGTCCATTTAGGTTACATCTATTCACTCTCTGAGTTACAAATGGATAAATTACCGTGTATGTATGTCTCAGAGGCATATGCAAAAATCCCTGCATTTCCCCTGAAATATACAAGTAATGAATAAAATGCAAATAAGGAAATGAATAATGTGCATTTTAAATAGACTTCTAATGAAGCAGAGGTGGATTTAGTTTAAGGGTGCTTTTGGGAAACCCATTTCATATCAACAGCACTGTAAACCTGTGAGTGGGTGAATGGAAGCAGCTGCTTAGATGAACGTAGAGCTTGACAGTTTATCAGAACCTCGTGGAGTTGGCCCTGACCCAAAGTTCTCACACAATCAGCCTGGTTTGGGTTGAGGTTAGGTTTTCAGAAGCACAACTTTATCATTCAGTATGTGAAAAACTACGAACGGTAATTTGGAGTCTGTTTAATATTTTGGGAAAAGTAATTAGTCCTTGGACTCAATTCAGTTAAGAAAGAATAAAGAAAGAACGAATATTCTGGGCAAAACGTTTTCCATGTTCAAGCTCTAGTTTTTGCGTAGCAATGCAGTTGTCTGCTTTTAGTGCTATTAAACACAGAGCAGCTCAAGCCTTAAGAACAGAAAGTTTGGAGTTGTTTACCACTGCAGCTCTGGTGGGCTCAGCACTACTGTAAGCGGTTCTGATAGTTTGGGACTGGAGCAGGTGGGCCTGACCAGAGAACACATACAGTAAGATCACACACGTGCGGGTGCATGTGCATACAGTATGCACATGGATCCATACAAAAACATGTGCACATTGTGCAGACTATGGCATATTTTTGACCCTATCCATCCGCCATAGCACTGATACACACACACACACACACACACACACACACACACACACACACACAACACACAACACACACACACACACACACACACACACACACACACACACACACACACACACACACACACACAGTAAAGAGCCTAAGTACGATCATGTGTTTTGTATACAAGCCAGGGTAGGCAACTGTCACTGTACTGGCAGTTCTGAGGAAGAACCCACAAGTCTAAAACACAGATTCCTACAGTATATGTTTCTTTAAAAAGAAGCATCAGAATTTGTGTCTGTTGTTAGTTACTCTTCATGCTTCTACTTAGTACAAACCACTTCATATGCCCATAGCTGGAGTTGCGACAGGCATAAATATCAGCACTGTTGGAAAAGACCTGTATGAGATCTTGTATGAGCAATAAATGGTCTCATAGGCAGAAATGCTAACAGGACGTGATTTCTCTGTAGCAGAAACTGAAAATCTCATGCAAACCTTTGGATTGTCGTCAGAAAGGGGTTTAATTTCAGATGACTAAAAACCCTAAGCTTAATTTTAAGTTTCACTACAGCAAGCTCAATTTGAAGGTTATGTAATGTGTTTATGATGTAACTAAACAAGGTGACAGCTGTAGCGTCTTTGAAACACATGATCAAACTGGCAGAGAAGTTCATATGAGGTTTCTATGTGACTCCTAAACTATTCTGTACATCTGAACATAGGGGAACTGTGGTTATCTTGGTAACTACTCTATTTTAGTAGAGTTCATTTCACGTGGTCGTAAAATGCTCGGCCTATTGTCTAGACTCTATTGTGTATTTATTGTTCATCATTCAAAATGTCTACAATATGGCTAGTGGCTACATTGTCATATTGAATCTGTAATTTCATTTAATCTGTAACTTTGCTAGTGGCTAGTGAGGTGAAGGCTATCACTTTTCTCACATGCTGGGTATGTATTGTGAACCAAATCTCTTAATTTCTTTAACACTTTACCAAACCCCCCCTCCAATATTATTATCTGTAAGGGTGGAAACTAAAACGGACACTCGAGATGACTAGCCTGGGATCATTTGGTATGAGTGATGTGGCGTGAGTTTGCAAGCTGGAAGACTGTTGACAGAAATGACTGCCATGAGGCCTCTCCTGGTTGCCATTCATCATTTTGAAAGAACACACCCTGTCATTCATGAATTTGGAGAACAAGACCAACTCGTCCTGCACTGCGTGATCTGCCCTGTCCAGTAATCAACCTATTAATTACCCAAGTAGATTTGGCTCTGAAGACCTGAATGGTTTACTAAACAGAGACCTGGCTGTGCTAGTATGACTCTTCAATGAGAAAAAGTAAAACAAACATCAGTTTGAGGGAGGTGTGGCATTTCAATGAGTTTAAATTATGGTGTGTCTAAACGGTGATAATGCTTTATGAGTCATCAATGCTGTTGTCTTACAAGACAAGAACACCCTGGTATTGTTCAAACCACAGTGGGCCAATGGCAGGTAGGAGTAGTTCCGTGGCTAGCTAGTGGAAGCCGAGGTGTTGCCGTGAGTGTCAAGAGATGAGAAGGATTCCGGTCAGGTGTTAATGTGAATGAACAGATCTGATCGGGTCTTGTGATGTTATGCATGTTTCTCAAAATGTGAAGGAAGGAGAGTGAAGTGAAAAAATTAAGAATAAAGAAACAAACAAAGAGATTGAAGGGGTATTTCACATTAAAACACTGCTGAGGTAATTTAACATCTACATTCTGTGTGCACCCCAGACACCCCAGTTGCTTGATTCAATATTTAGATATTTTTTCATTTTATCAGACAAGAAAGAAAGAAAGAAACTTGGACAAAAAGATGGATAGACAGACACCGCCACATATTGTAGATACACAGACAGATCAATAATGTCAAAAGAGACTAATACAAATAATTTAGGTGCAGGGTAAATTAGGAATGAGAAGTGAACAAGAGAGAGGTGGACAGAGAGTCAACAGGTCTACCTGACGCAGAGGAGAGGCAGAGATTGCAGGCGTGTAGTGAATAGGCAGGTTGATGGGAGAGGAACTTTTAGAAGGAGTGGGACTCAGGAACTGTGTCGGAAGAGAAGAGAAGAGAAGAGAAGAGAAGAGAAGAGAAGAGAAGAGAAGAGAAGAGAAGAGAAGAGAAGAGAAGAGAAGAGAAGAGAAGAGAAGAGAAGAGAAGAGAAGAGAAGAGAAGAGAAGAGAAGAGAAGAGAAGAGAAGAGAAGAGAAGAGAAGAGAAGAGAAGAGAAGAGAAATACAGGATTATTTTTAAATATTAAGGAGACAACAGTAGATAAAGTGGAAGCAGGAGTGGCTGAAAGCAAAGAGACTGGTACACAGACCTGCATGTCCTCCTCTGGTAAAGGCAGGTCTCTGGAATACTGCAGGAACTGGGCCACGTACGTCATGATGGACTTCTCATCCGGGTCGCGAACATCCACATCTGCATCCAAATCACAAGCCTCCATAATCCACCTCACACCATAGAGACTAAATCGCCCACTGCAATAGGCTAGGACAGTTCCTGCTTCAAGCCAGTGCTATAACAGATTAGGCTAATCATTTTTGGTACCTGGTGAGAGTTTCACCAAACCTTCCGAGGACCATTAAACAAGTACAGTTTCAGACACCCTGTTGATCATGTGAGGAAATAAAGTGTCTAACAGGAATAACTGAGACAAACAAGCGAGTGTTTCATATGAAATCAGAGCAACAGCCAAGCGAGTCAGCAGTCTGTCAGAGCATTATCCCCTCTCACCCTGGGGCATGCTGTGTAGAACACAGTCACAACAGTCTGCTAAACTGTGAACATGACATATCGCTGCTAGGGCAGAAGATCACATACAAAAGATACGGGATGACCAGGGATGACATATTGAGCCAGATTCTAACCTATGACACAAGAACTATAGGTCTGTGTCTACATGGTACACACAGAAAAATTGTGGTTCTCAAATCCAGTCTTCAGGACCCCTGGTACTGCTGGTTTTCCATCCTACCGGGCCTAACTAGAACCCGATAAGACAGCTAGAACTACAAAAACACCAGGTGAATGACCAGATCAGGCCTAACTACTTCCTGATTATAGGGCTAGAACAGTGGTTTTCAGCCTTTTTCATATCAAGGTCCACTGGCTGAGAACCACTGAGCTAGAATACCAAGGCCTTGAAGGACCTTACATTAATTACATTAGAAATAATAATTTACTCTACTTGTTATTTACATGCTACGGTGTCAGAATGTGAACAAACTAAGTGGCGTACCGTCGGGTTCCAGCAGTCTGGGGATCCGTAGCTCTCTCTCGGCAGTGCGAAAGGCCTCCTCCAGGTTCTGCTTGTTGGATCTGGTCCTGGCCTTGGAGAGGTCCACCAGGTCTGGCCGTAGGGCATAGAGGATGGCCAGGAACACTACCCCGCTCCTCCAACTGGCCTTAAAGTCCTTCACATTCAGAGTACAGCCGGCCCTGAAGATGGAGAGACAGGTCAGAGAATTACACTGATGTATTAGTACTACTGCTGGTAGTTGTATAATGCCATAATGCTGTAATGTTAGATCTAATATCTGGAAACTTCATCAGTTCTAACAATACCCTATGAGTGGAGCTCTGATCTCAAGTACACTTGTACTCAGTGTTGGGCTATATTACTTAGGAGAGTAATATGTTACTTATTACTTATTACTCCTTTGAAAAGTAATACTATTATATTACTTATTACTTGGAATCAAGAGTAATATATTACGTATTACTTTATATTACTTTCCCCGCGGAATTGGAGCAATAATTATCCTTACAGGAACAACATCAATCTGAACTGCACACACTGGCTGCAGCCTCTCAAAAACTGAAACAATAAAGTAAACTTTTTGAACATTTCTTAACCTTTTCAACATATCTGACTTACACCAGTCAATATTAATTAGCCAAAATGCAAGGGGGGGAGGAGAGAGGAGAGGAGATATAGAGCAGTGGTTCAAACTCTTTCATGTCACCCCCATTTCAAAATATATGCCAGGGACCCCCATAAGAGAAGATTTTTTTACGGCTCTAGCAGTGATTCTCAACCATTTTAATTTCAAGGACCCCCAGTTTGACATGCATTAGGCTACAGAGCCCCATTTAATGGCATTTCTATAATTTGGACCGCAATTTATATTGTAAAATCTATGTCAATTTAACTCCATGTGTACACTCTCAGAGTTACAGACCCATAAGGGTCCATGTAACAGAGAAGACCTCTGTTACTAATGTTTGGCACTTTATAGTATTTTGCACAGTTGTATTTTGCACATGATTTTATTATTGAATGATTATCATGAGGGGCAAGTGCAATGTGAAATGTATGAGTGCAAGAGAGAGGGTAATGCTAAGTCCTGATTGAAAAGCTTAACATGTACCAAGTGGTTCTGTGGCCAGTGTAATTGGGCTGAACCAAGTCAGAATGGCAGAGGGGGGTTGTGATATACATTTGTAGTTGTTGATATTGTGGTGGTGTATTGTTGTAGTAGTGTGAAGAACTTATTTGCATTTGTTGTTCATTGAAGTTTTAAGATAATTGATGTGGGTTATGTATTTATTGTATGGCTAGTTATGTATATATGCTAGATAGAAAACACCCCTTGACATGGTGCAGTCCAAGCTCATTTGCCCAGCTGGCTATAAAAGGCTGCCAGTAGAGAGCTGTGAGAGGAGAGACAAACACCACCATGCCAAGGGTGCTGTACAGATTATCCATATATGCCAATGGTGATGAATAAATACACCTTCGGGTTAAACCCTACTCCAGGCCTCTGTACTGCTTCCAGCCGCAAATCGGACATTCTCACAAATGGTGTCAGAAGTGGGATCCCATGTCACAGTACCGAGGCCATGATAGAAAGAGTGAAGAAGAAAACGAGCAGGAGTCATCAGATGCCAGAGTCAACTCATCAGCTGACCCAGGAGCCATGCCAGCGGCGAATCCAGGGGGAAGGCGCGAGGAGTGTGGAGAGATGGGGAGGTCTGTTGTCCGGACGCGGGCAGACAGAGACAAGCCCATGGAGGGAGTCCTCGTGTCGGGAGTGGAGACCGAAGCGTATGCAGTACCTGCTTCAGCAGTTCCACCTGCCGATCGGCAAGATGAGGAGAGACTCTGATGAGGAAACCAGGGTGACCAGGGGTGCCAGACCCCAGAGAGAGCCACAAGTGGATCTCCCGATGTGTTTTAATGGACATTAAGGACAATGAACTACAACAAAGTGACGGTGAATGACAACTACAACGAGGTGTGAAGATGTCTCCCAGAGCCTCTACCAAGCCCATGCTGATTGAGGAGCTTGGAGAGGGGGGGAAAGGGTGCGACCGTGCGAGTGTCCCATAGCCTGCTCCAAGTGACAGAGGATTGAGGAACTTGGAGAGGAGAGGGAAAATGTTGCGACTGAGTCTCCTGTGACCTTCCAAGGCATCCATGAGGATTGAGGAGCTTGGAGAGGGGGAGGGTAATGTAACAGAGAAGACCTCTGTTACTAATGTTTGGCACTTTATAGTATTTTGCACAGTTGTATTTTGCACATGATTTTATTATTGAATGATTATCATGAGGGGCAAGTGCAATGTGAAATGTATGAGTGCAAGAGAGAGGGTAATGCTAAGTCCTGATTGAAAAGCTTAACATGTACCAAGTGGTTCTGTGGCCAGTGTAATTGGGCTGAACCAAGTCAGAATGGCAGAGGGGGGTTGTGATATACATTTGTAGTTGTTGATATTGTGGTGGTGTATTGTTGTAGTAGTGTGAAGAACTTATTTGCATTTGTTGTTCATTGAAGTTTTAAGATAATTGATGTGGGTTATGTATTTATTGTATGGCTAGTTATGTATATATGCTAGATAGAAAACACCCCTTGACATGGTGCAGTCCAAGCTCATTTGCCCAGCTGGCTATAAAAGGCTGCCAGTAGAGAGCTGTGAGAGGAGAGACAAACACCACCATGCCAAGGGTGCTGTACAGATTATCCATATATGCCAATGGTGATGAATAAATACACCTTCGGGTTAAACCCTACTCCAGGCCTCTGTACTGCTTCCAGCCGCAAATCGGACATTCTCACAGTCCATTTGGTGCCTAATCTATCATTTAGCTGGGGACCCCCTGGAACTCCCTCAAGGACCCCTGGGGGTCCCCGGACCCCACTTTGAGAACCAATGATATAGAGGAGAGAAGAGGAGAGGAGAGGAGAGGAACACTGTTTCCTCTCCTCATCAGCAGTTCGTTTCCCCGACCACCAGACAAGTGACGCAGGGGGACTTCTGAAAGGGCCATGCCGAAAATAGGTTGCTTTATTCGGATACAATGCGTGTCACTGCCTGCCCCTGCCGGTTCTCTGAATTTTTATTTTTAAATAGGCTCTGTCATGATTAATTGACCATATATATGAAGTTAAACAACTAAATTCTATCCGAATGATATCTTATAAGTAAATTCCGTGCCTCAAAATAGAAGTTTGAGAGCTTTTTGAACGGCGGAGAAATACACGACGCGGCGGTCGCATACGGGTCATGCGCTACGTCATAACTGTGCGCAGGCTGCGTGCTAAAAAGAACTGATCTGCAAGCTAAAAAGCATCTCAGTTGACGTAGGTTGATAGCTTGTAGATCTACTCTATTTTTGCATGATGCAACAACTTGCCTCTACGAGAGACGGAGAGTACATACATATTAAATGAATGAATGAGCAAAATAAATGACGCTCGTCATCAGTAACGAGTAACGAGGCCTTTTTTGTCGGAGTAATATGGTATTATATTACTGTTTTGGCAGAATAATACCTTACTTTACTCGTTACTGGGAAAAGTAATAATATTACAGTAATTTATTATTAATTCGTTACTACCCAACACTGCTTGTGCTGTATATTTAACACATTCAAACAGGGAACTCATCTCTGTCATTTAAAAATGTATTTGGCTATTCAAGATTAGCAGATATACAAGCTCATAGCGCAGAACCGAGTTCCGTGCTATGAGCTTGTAGATCTGCTATTTGTGAAAATGTGTGCAAATCTTTGAATATATATTTTTTTAACATTTGTCAAATATTTTGTTCCAAGGACCCCCAGAAGCAAAGATTTGAGTTACAAATGTTTGCTTGAAAATATATATATTCAAATATTTGCAAAAACGATTAAACAAGTTCATAGAGCGGCACTATGAACTTGTATATCTGCTATTTTTTTATATCCCAAAAAAATCTAAAAATGACACAGTCAGATGCTTTCCTGGTCTAAATGGGTTAAAGCATTGTTATGGATCTATCTGTAAGCTCAGCCAGGGGGTACGTACTTATGACACTGTTCTCTGACCCAGAGAAGCAGGGCTTTCTTGGCGGAGATCTTGAAGCGGTTGTGTAGTGGGGAGTTCCGCGGAGGGAGGGAGCTACTGCTGGCTGAGTGGCTGGACAACGTGGAGGTGGAGCGACTGTCCAGACTGGCCAGGGACTCCATGGACGATTGACGGGAGCTGAATGACAGACTACTGGCCAGCTCCTCAATCTGCAAAAACAACGCAAGGGTACACGGTCAAATCCTCAGTGTTCATTTAACTCTGAGAGTAAACAAACTCAAATGTCAATTTCATTACAGGTGTACCCCCTCCCTGAGTTACAAAAACATTTACACAGGATTTTACTGAGTACCGTTTCCATTTCATGGAATTAATGTTACTGGCTAAGATTTGAGTTTTAGGCATTTAGCGGATGTTTAATACACAGACACTACTGCGTGAAAACCCTTTTAATAAACATTTGTTTTTTGCATTCTCTGGAACATTTTGTGTGTGACTTTAAGGTTGTATGAAATTCTTTCATAACCGAATAATGTTTAATACCTGAGAAACACCGAACAAACACAGCAAACTCTCTCTTGTGTTCTTTGAATCTTACATGATATTGTAGAATGATGGTCCATATGAGTCCCAGGATGATGGAGGGCTTACCATCGATGATGTCGGGAATGTTAATGTTGACTAGCTTAATCTGGGAAGAGGAAATTTTTTTTCTTACCAGGAAGACTAAAATGAATAGGAAAAGATTGCACATGGACTGAATGCACACACACACACACACACACACACACACACACACACACACACACACACACACACACACACACACACACACACACACCAATTGTCCCTTACCGATTTCTTCTTTAAGAAGGACAGAGCTGTCTCAATGTTGCTCCTATGTTGAAACATACCTCTGCCTCTCTCACGACCCTGGAAGAAACATAAATATGATACACACTAGCCTGTATCCGTCCTTATTTATGACTCAACAGATCATCCAAGCCGTTCCTCTTGGGAACAGAAGTGCAGTACTCCAACATGGGTCCACTATTAACGATTACACACATAGCTAGTGTAGGTTTTACACTCTTACACTATTAATTAATCTGCAACAAATATTAATGCCACTTGCAAACAATACTTATTTTATACGTTGGCTATTAAAAAATAGGAGCTTGTAGATTTTTGAAAGATCGTGAACATTTGTGCAAATCTTTGAAATATATTTTTGTAATATTTGTAACTCAAATCTTGGCTTCTAAGGGGGTCCCTGGAACTAAATATTTTACAAATGTTTGCTTTAAATATACATATATATTCAAAGATTTGCACACATTCTCAAGATTTTTCAAAAATAGCAGATCTACAAGCTTGTAGCGCGGAACTCGGTGCCGAGCTATGAGCTTGTATATCTGCTATTTTTGAATGCCAAAGAAATCTAAAAATGACACAGATGCGTTCCTGGATTGAATGGGTTAAATATTTGAAGAGATAAAAGTGTCATCCCTTCCAGCCCCTATGCAGCTTCAGGTGAATCATTGAGCTCCATCCCCTCACTACTCTACGTGTCTGGTTAAGGTTTCAGTAGCGCACAGGGCCAGTGGAATCAATTGGATGAAAGAACAGATGCTATGTTTAGTGCCGGGCTGAGCTGAGCTGAGCTGAGAGGGACTGGGCTGAGAAAGACGGACAAGACAGACAGACTTACCATTCGCTGCCCACTCATCACCTCCAACAGATCCAGCAGCCTAGAGCCGTCACGAAAGTCATTGAACAGGTCCCGCACCATGCATGATGGCTTCCTCTGTCACAACACACACACACACACAGTAGTATAAATGACACTGTAACTCGCAAAGGGACTAGTTTCTCCAACATAAGGACAGTGAAGTTCAAATGTTTACATATTGATAGGTGATTCAAAAACTGAATGGGTAAAACATACAAAAATAAGTACAACAACCCCTACTGTGTAATATTTGCAGGTACGTGAAAGGTTTTCACTGGCTTTATTATGTACTAGATTAGTCCTATATTGCGCTGATCAGAGCAATGGTCACAGAGTTATGGCCATCTGAAACGTGTGGCCCCTGGTGCGCCTATTCTCATGGCAGACCCCTGATCAGTGTTTGTGCCAAGTTCGGTGCGGATTGGAGCAATGGTGCGCTTCGCAAGTCCGGATGTTACATTTGTGACGTCCACCCACCGTCGACCCATTAGGCTATATTTATATAAGATGCCATTCCCTGAGAGTTCGACACACTGTACAGTGTACTGTATGACACACAACATGTGCAATGTGTATGTAATAATATTACATGTTGAACTCAAGTGCTCCTCGGAGCACAGGTCTTCGCCAGGTCAGGTAGGTTTTTGTGGGCCAGCAATCAGGATGGAATATATATAAAATAATTAGTTTAGCAAAAATCGGCCTCCTGGTGGCGCTATAACTGGTCAATGTGAAAAGGGTGGCATTTCTTCCTCTGCCTAGTGGGAATGTGCGTGCAAAGTTTCACGGGCCATTCCTGCAAACTTTAGATGCCAATCTTAGCCAGTCAGGATGGAATACGAAAATCTGACAGATCCGTGTTGATCACAGACATGCAGACGGACGGACAAGGTGCAAAACATAGTCTCTGCCTGGCGGAGACAAATATGAGTTTCCATTACTGTGTGAACTCTAATGTGAACAGGCCACAGCTGGTACGTAATTCTCCCCACCATCCAGTTGGCTCTAGTTTGTTGGCTGACGCTCACAGACCAAACATGCATAACTAGGTTGTTTAGATCCCGCCTACTGTATCTGATCATTTACACTCACACATACATGAACACAAACTAGCTGTTTCCGTGTCCGCTGTAGACCGGATATGCAAATTGCAAAGCGAATTGGACAGCGTTTCAAACACGGTCCAAAAAACGTCCCATAAACATTTTCTTTATCGGACATGGCCAGTATAGCATTCTGACTAAACACACTATGTCATACATGTGTTTAGTAATGTAAACACTAAACAAGATGGCAGCTTCTGCAAAACTGAGCTAGCCCTTTGATTGGCTGGCCGAGTGAGGAACAGCGCCACATATTTACCATAGAGATATATATATACAGTGGCCGAACACAGTATCGCATCCCTAGTTAGATCCCATATGCTGCGTAGTTGTTATCTATGCCATATTCTGAGAGGACATGGGAAGCCATTGGCGAGCCCTCATTCTAGGCCAGCCAATGAGGAAAAAGTGACTGAAAGTGATGAAAAAGTGAAAAGCTGATAAAAAAAGAAAAATCAGGACTACTAATCATGCTCAAAGCATGTGCAAAACAACCAGACTAAGCATGATGAACCATAATTGTGCAATCCTCACAGCATCCGTAGTTGTGATGTGGGTGCAGTAGTGATAGTGGTGCAGGTTACTGGTTCTCAAAGTGGGGTCCGAGGACTCCCATAGGGCCCCTGAGGGGGTTTCAGGGAGTCCCAAGCTATATAATGATTGATAAGAACCAAATGGGCCCTCATGACTCTATCACTCCAAGAGTGCACAAATGGAACCAAAAGGACCCTTCCAATGCCCTGATCAGCGAGTCCCTGGTGCGATTCCCTGTCGGCCGGACCATTTGCTGAATATCATTCCCCTACTCTCATTCCACATTTCCTGTCTCTCTCTCCACTGTCACTGTCAAAAAAAAATAAGTCAATAAAAGATTCCTGAAAACATAACTTTAAAAAACTGGGGGTCCATGCCATGGCCTAATGCATATTAAACTGGGGGTCCTTGACATTAAGAAAAGTTGAGAACCACCGGTGTAGTGTAGGGGGCGGGGGTTGGCCGTCTGTCGCTGTCTGTCTGCTTGCTGTGAACCTTGCTCCTCCAGACTATATTTACACAACACTGCACCTCCCCCCAGTGATCCCACCCACCCCTGCCAAACCCCCCGTCACATGTACAGCTGACCTCTGGAATGAGCAACAGAGAGACTCACTGCCAAGCAGTGTCCTGTCCACTACTGCACATGGTGACTGTCTGAAGGACATGGCATCACCATCACAACAATGTCCATGCATGTGAAACATGACCCATGGAAAACTGCACAGTGCTCATATATCAGTTATCCAGTACAAGAATGAGTACAGAAAAGCGGAGAAATGCTTAGTATAAATAAATATAACAGAAAAAATAAATGGCAACATATATACATGTGAAAGTAAGCAAACCAAAAATAACACCAAAGCTGTGCAGACTTAGATAGAAGTCAAATTAAAACAGCTAAACGCACAGCATAGTGCACAGCATAGTGGTACAAGAGGTACTGAGAACTGCAAGAAAGTAATCTTGCAGTTAAAATTGTGGACAAACTCACAAAAACTTTACAAGGATTTTTCATTCAAGATGGCATGAGCAGTGGTGTAAAGTAACTAAGTACATCTGCTCAAGTACTGTACTTAGGTAACATTTTTAGGTACTTTTACTTTTTTGCTCAGGCTGTGCCTTTCTTTCAGCCACTAAGCAAAACAAACACTCAGCTTGAGTGTTCAAAACACATCACTCATGCCAGCTGGAATTAAAGATATTTCATTGCATAGAATGTTTGGGCCTGAGTGTGTGATTAATACCCCCAAAATGTTGTGGCTTAATTTAACTCTGTGTTATTAACCTTGAAACAACAACCATGTGCTCAACCTTATGTCTAAACCCCCACTTCTTCAGACTCAATCCTAGTTACTTTGTAGCATGTCCTTGTTATCTTAGCATTCTAATGCCTTACCAAGTGTTCATGGCACTTCCTCTGACCTTTCACTTTATAAGTTGCTCTAGAATAGGTGATTATGAAGTGAGATTTCTCCAATTTGGTGCAGTAAAAATGTTACCATATGTTTACAAGTGATAGAATATGACCATCTCACATGGTTTGAAAAGAAAAGGTGAAGTGACCTACTGAGGTTGTTTAGTGAAAGGTCAAAGTTCAGAGAAATGTATATGTGTTGATAATATTTTTAATTATAACACCAGCACCACCATTACACTATTAATGTCACACACCTCCTAAAAGCAGCTTGCGCAACCCAGGGGGTGCACGCACCACAGTTTGGGAATCCCTGTTCTACATAAAGAGCAATGAATGTCTACATTGTAAACTGTGTCACCCTGTACTGATGATGCGCTCACCTTGGACAGCTGAGCGTTCACCCAGTTAGTGAAGGTTCTCTTCTGAATCTGCTCCTGTTCCACTGTTGAAAGAAGAGAAAACAAATCAGATTTGTACACATGCAAAACAAAAAAGTGAATTCACATTTGTGCTTGGTGCCAAATTCAAATCGGAACTCTTGAGGAGGTGACGGAGTAATCATTATTTTACTTGTCTCTTCCTGTTTATCTACTTCTCCAGTTGAAGTACTGACTGAAGTGGGTTTAAGTGAAATACTGGAGCTTTCCCCTGAATTCACTCTTCAGTTTCATGGAAATACCAAGTGACCCTAATGCTTTGAACACCCACAGCCACAGTGTGAGCTGCTAAACATTCACAAACTCATCTTTCATCTTTAAAGCTTTATTTACTATAGTTTCCAACTTTTCACCCACGGATGGAAATCAAAACCCCCTCAAGGTTGACAACCACTTTTGTTGTCTGAACAAGTAAAAATGTACAACAGCAATGAACCATGCACAACAACAGCATTGGACGTAAAACTAAAACATGTATGTACACTGAAAATAAAGCTTATAAAAGAGAATTCATTCATTTATCAGGCAACTTGCAAACTTCTTCACTTTTATATCATTAGCCAAGCCCCCACTCACCATTGTTATGCTTGATTTATATTTGGTTGTTTGCCATGTGTTGCGCAGAGAAAATAGCAAATATATGAGCTCACATCACGTCGCAACGTTATGTGCTTCTGGATCTACCATTTTCAGTTCGTTACACCGGCAACTAATTATAAGTCAGGCTTAAGGCCAATGCATACTACACTTTTAGTGCCAAAATAAAATTGGGTCGGGGACCCATCCCGAACCGATTTCATTTCAACACTAAAAGTCTAGAATGCATAGGCCTTTAAAGCTCTACAATCATTTAGGCCAGCCACAGTGTGCAGAGTCTCACACAGAATCCAGTCCATCTCCATTGTCCTTATTAGACCCAATCCATGACTTCACTCATGTCACTAAAAAGACTCTTTTAAAGCTTGAACGCGTAGCTTATTATAATGAATATTTTAACCAATCTGTATGGTAGAGTTTGGTAATACAATATAACTAGCACATATGCAGTGGTTGGAGGTGGTCTCACAACTCTTCCATTGAGACATTTAGACCTGGTGTAGGGTAGGACACCTACTGGTTGATAAGCAGTACTGCTTCAAGCTCATAAGCGCAATATCTTCCCTTGTCAAGCAGGGATTTCCTCTGGGAAGAGCAGTAGAAATGTTGCCTCCCACGCAGGATGCCTAGGGTTGAATCCCAGGTAGCAGGGCTTAGAGTAGACTAACGCTTTTTACCACCAACCCAGAAACATCCCAAAATAGAATTTGAACTCTCCCAAAAGCAGTGGTGTAAAGTAACTAAGTACATGTACTCAAGTACTGTACTTAAGTACAATTTTAAGGTATTTTTGGGCGGTGTAGCCGCCCCTATAAGTGGGGTTGGGACACCTCATTAGCTGTATTGTGATTGGCTCATTAGTACACCCCTAGCTGTACTGTGATTGGCTGACTCTATTGGCTGACTCTATTCAGCACTGTGATTGGCTAGCGAGACACATGATGACATTAACCCATTAAGACCTGGAACTGTGTCATTTTTAGATTTTAGCTAAAAAGCATTATTTTACACTTTGGGCTATTCAAAAATAGCAGATATACAAGCTCATAGCCGCGCTATGAGCTTGTAGATCTGCTATTTTAGAAAAATCGTGAAAATGTGTGCAAATCTTTGAATATATATATTTTTAAAGCGAACATTTTTAACTAAAATCTTTGCTTCTGGGGGGTCCCTAACAAAATATTTTGATGGGGGTCCGTGGCCAAATACATATCATTTTGGGGGTCCTTGAAATGAAAAAGTTTGAGAACCACTGACATAGAAACATACGTTTTTCAGAATACTGTTGGGATTTAGGAGACATGTAGAATCGGCCTCAGGTCTTAATGGGTTAATAACCTATAAATAGGATTATGCACTTCCAAAAATCCATTTTTTTTGGAAGTGAGCTTCCATCACTATGATGACCACTGTGATGACCACACCGCCCACTTCACACTGGGTGTGATTTTTACTTTACTGGAGTAATTCCAATTTTCATTACTTTTACTTCTACTCCACTACATCTCAGAGGCAAATATTGTACTTTTACACCGCTACAATTATTTGCAAACATTAGTTACTAGTTACTTTGTATATTTAGATTATTATTACAAAACATGAATTAACACCCTATATACATTTTGGCCATTTGAAAATAACCGCAGTTCCACCACTGCCCAAAAGTGAATGTAAACCATCCCAAAAAATTATATATATTTTTGAGATGAAGAGTTGGATCCTGAAGCTTACAGAGTTTAATAAAAGACCATTATTGGCGTAAATAAGCCTCTGTCCATTACAAGGGGAGTTACCTCACAGCACAGAACTAAGTGAAATCAATGCCAGCATGGACACAGTGTCAAAGAAAAACATAACATTTTGTATTTAGGAATATTATAGGTTTTACCCAGATGCCAAAGGTGAAACATTTAAGACGATCGATTTAATATCAGTGTACCCAGATGCCAAAGGTCAAATATCAATCGGTTTAAATAAATGTCTCGTCTGTTCAAACAAAAGCTCCCTTTTAAAAGTCTGTGTCTGTGTTTGGTGCGACAATATCACAGCATTATGTTCCATTATTAATTTCTCATCTTCACAATCCAAATCAAATCCACAAGGTTAACTACTCTATGGAGCGCAAGCATTAAACCAAGGGTCATGAAAACCACTCAACGCAAAAGACCATAAAAACGATCAAAACAAGCAAAATATCCACTAATTGCAGTTGAGGAATTATTTTACCAGAGAGTAGCAATCATGTATTTCCACTCTCTCATCCTAGTTACAGGTCAAATGCAGTTTATTTAATAGATTAGTTAGATTATGTGGATACTGAGATACCAGGATGAAAAGAGGCTTAGTGGTTGTCAGATTTTATTTATTATTTGTTGATCTACACTTCAACACAAACCTGTTGCTGAGCCTAGAGATTACTTTAAACCAGTTTTTCCCAAATGATGTGCCGACTTGAGGCGTGCCACGAAGTTGTGAAGTTGTGACTTAGGGTTTTGTGACAACCACACATTATGATTGCAATCTATATAACTTTACAAAAAGGTATGAATTATGTTTTAACTACATGTACTTTGTGCACAGTCATGTCACAATTCAGAGGAACATTTTATACCCCCAAAAAGATATGTTTATCCATTTTATACGCCAAATATATATGTTTATCCATTTTATACGCCAAAAATATATGTTTATCCATTTTCAATCTGTCGTCCCCATTTTGCCATTATAGATGAAAATCTAAATCACACTTTCAAAAATAGCGAAAACAAGATCTACAAGCTCTCAACGCACAACATGTTGTGAACTGAAATACAGTAATTGGAAGCCATTGCATGTTTTGGATTTGAGATGGAGAATTGGACCCTGTGGTTTGCAGAAACGGAGAGATTTATTTCAGAGGAGTTGACCTGTTGAACTTATTGTAAATACCGGTAAGTGTTTTACAGAGGAAGTTACGTCACAGCATGGAACTCAGTGAAATCGATGCCAGCATGGAAGAGTCGAGGACGACTGGCTTTAGTGTCAATGAAAAGCACATATTGTATTTGGGAATATTATGGGTTTTACCCAGATGCCAAAGGTGAAACATTAAACCGATCGATTTAATAACAATGTCTTAATAACAATTAAATCAATGCCAGCATGGACATAGTGTCCATTTCTGTCAAAATAAAACATAACCTCTTGTATTTGGCAATATTATGGTTTTACCCAGATGCCTCTATTAAAACAAAGGCTGCCTTTTAAAAGTCTGTGGTGCGACAACATCACAGCATCATTATCTTCTCTTTAACATCACAATTCAAATCAAATCAATGAGGTTAACTATTCTATGGAGCGTGAGCATGAATCAAAGGGTCATGAAAACCACTCAACGCATAAAAAAACATGTAAAATAATCAAAACAAGAAATACATCCACTAATTGCAGTTAACAAGCTCTTTTACCAGACAGTAGCATGCATTTCCACTCTCTCTTCCATGTTACAACTCAACTGCAGTTTCCCTTGCCATTAATATTTAATAGATTATAGCTTTGAGGTTCAGTTGAACTCAGGATCCAACAGGTTATGTATGGTCCATTGTGTTCACAGCCCATACATTTTACACATACAATTTGTTCTCTATGATAGTGGTTCTCAAAGTCAAATCTGGGTCACCCGGACCTGTTTATTAACATAAATCTGCTCTTCTGGGGGTCCCTGGCACAAAACCTTTTCAAATGGGGGTCCGCGGCGAAATGCAAATCAATTTGGGGGTCCTTGACCTGAAAAGGTTGGAGAACCACTGCTCTATGATATCTGTTCAAGTCCCTCTGTCTGTCCGCTGGACTGTCTGTCCATCAGTTATCTTTAGTTGGTCTTTGCCTGTATGTCTCACCGTCCATCCAACCTCTCTGCCTGTTTTGTCCTACAGTACATTAGTCTGTCAGTGTCTCCATCTGTTTCCTCAGTCTGTCTTTCTGTGGTCTGTCACTTAGTTTGTTGGTTTGACACTGTCGTCTTTCCCATCTGCTTTCCTTTCCTGTGTCTGTGTTCTGTTTGTGTATGATTTTCTTTTAGCTCCGTCAGTCTGTCTGTCCATCTCCGTCAGTCTGTGCTTGTGGGCTGACAAAGTTTATAGAGTGGCTTTCCCCTTGATCGGTTTAGCAGAAGGCCTCTTGTGGATGGATGACTTCACAGGCTGTCTAATGTTAATCATCAGAACCCATTCCAATATCAAATATACAGTATTAAGAGAAATTTGATATCACAGACAAAATAGTTGAGTTTTTGTGGGTTTTCTATGGAGACATGAGCCACTGATACTGTATGTGAGATGTCTCATACATGTAAATCCTGAGATACCAGTAAGCTTTAAGCAAATGAAAAGAGGCTTAGTGGTTGTCAGACTGAGTTTATGATTTGAGGATCCACAGGAAGAACAACATGTTGCTGAGCCAAGAGATTGTTTTAAACCAGTGGTTCACAAAAGGTGTGCTGAGGCAGACTGGTGTGCCGTGAGGCAAGTCCAGATGTGCCTTGGGATTGTGTGACAACCACACATTATTATTGCAATATACAGTATATTGCTATGCAAATAGTTATAACTTATCTTTGAATTTACGACTAGTTATTTGTGCACACTCTTCCCAATACAGAGGCAAATTCTATACCCCAAGATATATTTGTACCACTCAATCTGGCATTCCTATTTTGTCTGTATTTCTTTTTTACTTTTTCCACAAATTTCCATTTTTTTATTGTGAAAGTATGAAATAGTGCATAAGTGGTTAAACCTTTTATTTGGCATCAGTAAATAAAAACAGAGTGATAAGACTGATAATGTATTATAGAGGCTATTCTGCACCGATATGAATAAAGGTGTGCCTTGAGATATTGACTTGCCCTTTGGTGTGCTGTGGGCACAAAAGGTTTGAAAGCCACTGCTTGAAACAAGAAAGAAAATGAATAAAGAAAGAAAATAGATTTGTAATTTCTGAGGCTTCAAACTGGTCGTGATTCAATTATTATTTGTTTAATGAAAAGACTTGCTGTCATTGTTGAGTTTCAGGTCAGTTTGCACTGCAGGCTACACTGCTCGGCTAAATCAAATCATGATGACTCATTCAGGATTATGATTAATTCACAAAACATGATCCTACATGTTAGACCAATCCCTTACTGGTCCCACAAAGGCACATGCTATCCTGTTCTTATAGAGTGGAATTATACAGGCATAACTATTACATATTGCTATAAAAAAAACGACTTACAAGTACAGAATGGTATATCATAATATCAGTTTAAAGAAAAACTCACCCATGATGTTATCAATAATTTTGAATCAGCAGTATGTTACAAACCACCATTCTTCTGTACATCAGTGCAAACTAAACCTCTCCTATAAGCAAACAAACTGTGCTCACTCCAGTGTTAGAATATCCATAACTCAATAAGCACAGACATAATCAACCACTAAATATCAGATTTGATTGTGAGTGATTCTCGTCAACCCAGCTAATACTCAAACTGCAGCACGTCAAGCCTGCAGGTAAACAGGTGAGTCAGGCTAGGTCCCGCCTACTTCTAAAACACTCAAGCACAGCAGATTCAGGCCTGTCCTGACAAGACATGAGGCTAGCTGCTCTTTGGGATGGCCTTGTAGAGAGTTTAGAGCAAAAAGGAGGAATACCGGTACTGTAAGTTGACTGAAGAGGTGGTGCCATACTACCAAACCATTAACATTTTCAAAATGTCAACTCTTTGACAGTTGTATACGTTTCTTGTGTGTTGAGACCCTTGAGGCCATGAAACAGTTAATCGTAGTATAGTAGTGAATACATCAAATGTAAAGAAGTACCTGATGGGCTGATACATGGTGATATGTTGTGTGACATCATGTGTAATATACATAGTGTGTAATGGACTTGGAGGCACGCCGGTATACAGTATGACCGGATGCTTTTCTCCTCATTACTACTACCTGTACCTCTCTTCATCGATGGTGTTGCAGTGGAAAGGGTCAGCAAGTTCAAGTTGCTAGGCGTGCACATCGAGGAGGAGCTCAAGTGGGACACACACCACAAATGTGAGGAAAAAGGCTCAGCAGAGACTATACGTACTGTTTTCGTCATTACCATCAGACTGTTGAACAAGGCCTGAACACCGCCGGTCACCAGACTGGCCTGCCACACTGGAACACTTTCCTATGTTGGATTACCTCCCTTCATGTGGATTGTGGATCTACTTTTCCTTTGTGGATCTACAATGTGGACTGTTACCTGTGAAGTTTTTGCCTTACATGGACTACCTTCTTATATGGACTGTTGTGCTGCTACCTTTTGCACCTTATGTCTAACCTCATGTACATACCTGCTGCTATGTGGACTTACCGATGCTTTGCCACTCTTTTGCACCTTAAGTGTAACCTCATGTACATACAGTACCTGCTGCTTATTATGCTACTGTATGTGTATGTAGATCTCTTTGATTCTTTCTCCTTGCTCTCCCTCTCTCTGCCCCCCCCCCCCCTCTTTCCTGGAAAACAACGGAGTGATGGAGCTTGCACGAAAATGAATTTCAACAACTGATTTACACCTGTAAACCTGTGATGTGACAATAAAACTGATTCTACTACTATTATCTAAATATATAGCCTATACAGTTTATTACAAATTTTGTATCGTGAGAACGGCTGTGCCCAGCCTGTGGCGTCAGTCACCGCTGGCATAAATCGTCTATGATATATCTATTCATCTATTCATCTATGATATATCTATTCTCCAAATTTGGGCTTCCTGCAGAGCCACGTCATCAAAACTGAAGGGGTTGTATGCCAAAAAACCCTGAAAGCAATCACATCACACACCATAAGTATGCACAAATTCTCGAGCCGTACGTTTAGAAAAATGCTTACCATACAGAAAAACGTGAGTGTCTATACAGTAGCATTAATACAGGCTTAAATCATCCTAATTCAATCGTCCCGTGTCAGCAGTATGCAAATGCTGTGAACCCTGCATGGCCTTCAGGGTGCCACAGGGTGGAATCAGAAACACTATACAATGTAATGCACATTTTCCCAACATGCATTTGGGTTGTCTTTCTTAAACAGGCCCATCCTTGTAGAATAATTTCTTTATAGCTTGATTATATGTTTTACGTGCAAGCCCTCTTTCTTTAACTAGGCGGTTACTCTTAAATATGTTTGGGGGGGTTAACTGTTTAACTGCATGTTTCATTTAAATCATCTGGATTGTATTTAAAGCATTTAGATTAAGATTAAGTTATGATTACACTTTTGAGTATTCCAGTCAGCAGTGGATTACTACTTATACTATTAAGCAGGCAATTGGTAATTCAATGCACTATTCTTCCCAACCTTTCCTGCCAATGAAAACATTATACATTCACATACTTTTGTTCACCCTGAACAGCTAGGTTAAGCTATATTTAGCTCTACTCTTTCATCCTCACAGCCCCAAAAATATACAGAGAAAAGCAGACTTTGGGACAATTACTTTAACAAGATACTTGTCAGCGAGGCCACAAGGCTTACATCATCCACCCGGCACACTGAGCCATCTGGCTGCACTGGCATAGCTGGGAAAACATTAACAAGACTTCACTAAAATGATCCAGAAAACATTGTTTCTAGATAAGGGGAGGAGAACAGCCTTTGTGCCTAAAATAGCTCCTCAGAGTAACAAACCACTTATTTAAAAAATATTTTTGCACTTCTTTAGTTTCCAACCGTATAGATGGACATAGCATGTATAGCAGGGATGTCAAACATACGGCCCGCGGGCCGGATCAGGCCCGCTAACTAGTTTAATCCGGCCCGCGAGATGATTTTGCAAAGCATTAAAAAAAAAAAAAAGTTTTTTTTTTTTTTTTTTTTTTTTGTGCCAAAAATGTTTTAATTGTTTTTTGGCCAAGTCTACACCTGCAACCACACGTAACTTCGACTTTCCTCTTCTTCTTCCTCGTCTTTGTATTGGTATTGTTTGTGTTGGAGCGCCTCAGTGCGGCTGCAGAGTTCATGTGCAACCTCTTCCAGAGAGAAATAGAGACACTAGAAACTCTGCTGGAGACACAAAAAAAGTGTGTAGACTTGCCCCTTTAAAATAAAATGTATTTTGGCACAAAAAAACAAAAAACTAAAAAAAAAAGTTTTTAACGGTTATCGATTAATTAATTGGTAAGGCCTAACGGTAAACGGTTAATAAAATGTATCCATTTGGCCATCCCTATTTGTGAAGTTTACATTTTCAGAATGTGCTTGTACTAACTAAGACTAAGTAAAGTAAACAAAGAAAACTATCTGAAGTTGTTGTTATTGTTATTATTAGTTATTATGCCATGTTTTTACCGGTCCGGTACCGGTCCGGTACCGGTCCGGCCCTCTGGCCCTCTGGCCCTCCTCCATGTGGCCCCTGAGCTAAAATGAGTTTGACATCCCTGATGTATAGCATGCTGCCACCTGTCTATTGCTTTTTATTACACACCTTGATATAGCAATAAACTATTGATTAATCAATTTTGAGATTTAGTCTATAAGAAGATGGAGGTTAGCAGAGGACAAAACGATAGACAAAGAAAGAACGACCGAGGTGGCCAACGTATGGTAGCTGCCAACAAGGTGAGACGGGAAAAGAGTATGAAAGCGAAACATATAGCATAAGAAATAAATAGACTGTCTAAATAAATAGACAGAATGAAACGAGAGAGAGAGAGAGAGAGAGAGAGAGAGAGAGAGAGAGAGTGAGAGTGAGAGTGAGAGTGAGAGTGAGAGTGAGAGAGCACGTGAGAGAGCATGTGAGAGAGAGAGAGAGAGAGAGAGAGAGAGAGAGAGAGAGAGGGCTAAGAAGATACAGTACATGGCACTTCAGATGAGAGACAGGAAGAGGCTAGAACAGAGAGAGAAGGAAAGATAAAGAGACAAAGAAATGAAGAGACAGGGGGGCTGAGAGAGAGAGAGAGAGAGAGAGAGAGAGAGAGAGAGAGAGAGAGAGAGAGAGAGAGAGAGAGAGAGAGAGAGAGAGAGAGAGAGAGAGAGAGAGAGAGAGACAAGTGTGAATGCAACCCATGACACAGTGTCAGAATATATTACAAGTGCAGCCAATCAGATCACAACAAACCAACCATTAAACTGCGCCAAGAGTTCCTGCCTCCTGTGACACAACACTGTGCTCAAGGTTACCAGTGAAAGAACTGTCTGGATAGACTACAGCTATGTCAACACAAGTGAAAAACACTATCACCACCTGAGATCAAATGGTGGAACAAACCCTGAGAGGATATGAAAACACAATACAATTGTAGTTGTAGTGCCTCATCATGGCTGATGTCATTATAAAAAAGGGGTGTCAAATTACAGGTCTGGCACATAATAATACAAAACATGAAACAGAAACAATCAAATAGGCCAAAGACACCTTAGAGCAATGTCATCCACACAGTAAAATCACAATGAAACTGGAATACCTACGGGGGATTGAAGAGTTCTGTTTCAAAACATCCTCTTGGGAACAATCATGTTTTTAAGCCTCCTAGAATGGAGATGCTCAAATTTGTGAAAGTGATACTTGATCAACCAAGGTCAAATCTTCTTTAATACATTATTATCTTCTCTTTGGTTGAGAAGGGCTGGTGTCACCAAAAACAAGTCTAATTTCGGATCAAACCTCTCCACTAGCCTAGCAGGTGAGACCAAATACCAAACCCCTCACACCAAATGTCATGCTGTCAAATCAGCATTGAACTGTGTTTCTGATACCTCATCACCAACGTCATGCACACAGAGTTGAATTACAAAACTCTCATGTATCACAGCTTAGCTAATGCCTCTTGTCCTGTGGTCAGACAACATGGAAAACAGCCATATGGCTTGACCAGCATGTAGCATTTATTATCTCCAGCTTCCTGCTCTGTCCCACTAGAAGAGTGTTTGCTACATGAGTCACATTTCTCACCTCAGTAATGTGACTATAGGGAGGCTGGAGTTGAAATGGGAAGGGGCAGAGCTGGAGAGAGGTGAGGTTTAGTTATCAAGTTTCTCCCTTGGGGTGGACAGGGATCAAATAGGTCTAACAATCATTATGTTACCACAGAAACAAAGATTAAACACCGAAGCAAAGGCATGACGAATTTGCACTACTCTGACCTCAGAACACTGAGGAAGAGAGTTGAAGCAGATAATAAAGATCTTGGGAGTGTCTTGGTTTGAGTTCTCAGATTTCTTGCTTCTTTGCTTGAATAAATATCTAATTTATCTACAAGACTAAGGGCCCTATTTTGGGGAAACAGGTAAACCGGCAGCGCATTCAACGGCGTGGTGGGTGGGGTGTAGTGATGAGTACCCGTGGCGAAGTGGTGGGGTGGATTGGATTAGGCTGAATATATGACTATGAGTGTGTTGCAAGTGAATTCAATCATGACCAATCAAACGATCACTTTTCATTACCTTTAAGAGCAGTGTGCTGTGCTGTGCTGTGCTCAGTGCCAGAGTCATTTTCAAAGCCTCAAATTTAATTTCTCCCAAGAGCAAATTGATGTCCTTATGCAGGAGGTGCAGAGTCATCAAACAACAAATCTACAGCACCTTAAACACACCGCCAAGAGCCATAAAATGATCTCAGAGGAAATAACGCAGTAAATATTGTGTCTGAAACTGGTACTATGAGAAACGTTTCTCAGTGTTAAGCCCAGCCCATGAGACCCCAAAAATGCGGGCCTCCTAGGTGGACTCCTCCGAAGGGTCAACTCGGACATACGTATGGAGGTTCCTGAGGAGATGTCCAACTACAACTAGGAGATCTGTGTAGCATATTGTGTGTCCACGCCCACAGCACCTACCCATGTGACCTGTCCTCAATAAATGTTCTCTATAACAGTGGTTCTCAACCTTTTCAGGCCGCGACCCCCCAAAATAATCATATTTGAACTGGGACCTCCCAACCTGACAAGCACATGGAATTGTAGGAGTTGAGGCATTACATTTAGTTTGACTCGGTTGCACAGATAAATATCGCGAAAATAGAAGATCTACAAGGCTCTTTCTTATATTATTTCACAATTTGGCCAATGTTTGATCAGTTTTTATAGTTTTATATATTATTTTTTATAGTTTATTGATTACTTTTGATGCAGTAATGGTATTTTTTCTATTCTTTCTTCTTTTCTTTTTTTAGGTATGAAAAAGGTTTTAAAAGTCCTTAAATTGCCACTTCACCGTCATCTGCCCCCCCCCCCCACTGCTCTATAAAATTGGGCTGGTATATGCTTTGAATATGCTTCCAGTACACTGGACTATGAAAGGCAAAATTGTGCGGACAGTCCACTGGACTCTCCATCCATGTACTGTACGTGTCTGCTCACATGTTGCACATGGGAACATTAGCCAAAAATAGCAGATCTACAAGCTAAAAACTAAAAGCAGTCCGAGACTCAGGTAAGTAACTCAGATCCATTTTTACTAAGAATAGAGGGTTTAAGTGGTTAAGAAACAGTTCAACGATGTGTCAAAGAGAACTGGCAGCATGTCTAATATCGATAATAGTTGATGAATACATTTTATGAATAAGAAACAGATATTGATATGCCTTCAATATTCTCTGCGCCTCATGACGCCTTACAGTTTTATTGGACACAAACATTTAACCAACAGTGTGTGTTATAAATCTAAAGTTTGGGTTGGTATGTTGATCAGTGCATAGACAGGCGGGTAGGTAAGAGGACACTGACCTTGCAGGAGCATGTGGACATTGTCTATATCCAGGGGGATGGCCCCCCTCTCCACCGGACCATCTCTGGAGTCGGACCCCGACGCCATGCTTCCTCATCCACAGATGCCCATCAGCATGGCACTGATCTGCGTGCGCGCACACACACACACACACACACACACACACACACACACACACACATACGTTAAAATACTTTACACGTTAAAAGAGGCTTTAAAAATCATACTGTACACTAATGGAGAATTTGTAATGTAGCTTCCTCAGAGTTGTTAAAGCTGCAATCCCACTAACAGCGATTAGATCTACAAAACAATCAAGCGTGGCCAGCTACGTACATTGCTGTAGAAGCGTCATTGAAGTATTGCTCAAGCCACACTGTGTAAATGAAAACGTTAGGGTCGGGTTAAACAGCACAAACTGTGCTAACAGCTGGTTTCCATCGAAAATTACTTGTAGCCTGTTGTGTCGTTGCTTGTGCAGCATGAGACACACAGTCAGTGACCATTTTCTACTTCAATACTGTAAGGGATGTGGTTCTTTGCAAAGCCCTCTGAGAGAGAGGGCCGGTAAGGAGACATGCCTGTGTCCTCACTTATCACCCACACACACTGCCTGTATTGTAGGTGTCTCATCATATGCTTTAACTAAGTTTGACACAGATACCAATTTGGACACAGATACATCGATCAACTACAGCTGAGTGCATAAAAGCACAACATTGAACCAAACATCCATATACACACTACAACCTTTTCATCCAACATGTACTGTACACAGCATCTTTTTGTAGTCAAGTCCAATGTGTTTGTCACAAAGTGCCGTTGAGCATTTTTATAAAGTGACCTTTATGTTTACTCAGAATTCAAAGTTTTACGCCATATATTTGGGAGCGGAGCACAAATTGTATTCTGTAAGCAAAATTCCTTATGAATATGAGTTTATACCCATACAACTGGACAAACCTTTCATTAATATCTCACACTCAGCACATTGAAAGGAAATGAGACATGTGATAGTGGCATATTTCCCTGTCACCGTTTGCATTTGAGCATGCACACCTTTGAAAGCCAAGGAAATCCACACACTTGCTGTGTTTAAATGATGGTTCAAGGGGGGGTTTAGCCTCAATTAAACGGTGCTTTCTGTCAACTCTCATTGTGTGCCAGGTTGAGGCAGGAAGGTTGCCTATTTCTGTCAAGTCTTGTTCAAGGCAGCTAGCCCAGGGATATGGATAAGTGAACGGAGAAAAATGTGTGACATTTATGAGTCTCTCTACACGCCTGCTCAAACAATCACTCTGTGAAGGGGAAGCAGTGTTTGATTTGAACTAGTCTTGATTGCTGATCACCAAAATATGACGGCTTTGGAAACAGACTGAGGTGCCAAAATAAGCAGGTGGAAAAAATTATAGAGCGGATTTTCACTTATACTTCAATCAAGCTGATGTCAGGTGATTTGTTTCTCCGATTTATCACACTCAACAGAGCTTAAAATACGTTCCTGTAATTGGCCAAACGTTCTGGCTCTCATTGTGTTGTCCTTCGAGGCAAGCCTTGTCCATCTGGCTCTTAAGGCCAACTAAAACAAATCATAACACGCGTTGCATATCCAAATGAGCTATTCAACCTTTACACACAATGTACGGCCATAAACACCAGTCTAAAAATAGTCTAAACGACTGGACCGGTGCACTGCACTTTCATTGGGCCCACGGACAGTGGACCATTCACAGAAGTTCACCTAGCCTGTGAAACATGTGCCTGTGGGGTATGTGCTGTGTCGATGCTTCACTCACTATAGCGCGGCATCTGAACTATCTAAAGGCTTCATGTCAGCTGTTAAGAGAGAGGAAAATAGAGAGGGAGGGAGAGAGAGAGAGAGAGATCGGGGTGCGGTGGGAGGTACAGTAGAAAAGATACAAGGACGGAGAGAATGAGGAAAAAGGGAGCGAAGGAAGCAGCAAGAGTGAGAGAAAGAAACAAGACTGTAGAACGAAATGGACAGAGATTAACTCAAAGAAAAAGATGAACGAGTGAGACTGGAGAGTGGACGATGAGATTGAGTCAGACTGTGAGTGAGAGACAGAGAGAGAGAGAGCGACTGACAGAGACTGACAGAACACGATGGAGTGAAAGAGAAGCCCCTGACAGAGTGTCCCTGACTCAAAGTCATTTAGGACAGCTCTAATTACAACACAGAGGACACCAAGCATAACACATAACACTCCTCTCTCCCAATCACAGTTTTCAATCCAGGGATAGGCTGAATAGCCCTCCCCATCCTTTTATCCTAACCTTGACTGCCAAAACCATACCAGAACATAAACATACTGTACTACCTAGCCTGTGCTTAACGCCCTAACCTTAACTAAACTTAATCAATTACCTAAATGTAACCCAAAGTATGAGTATATGCACAGTACTGTATATGCCCGAGGGATGTGTAAAAGTGACCAAAATGAAATTTGGTATATTTCTATTAATAACGATTATTCATATTCGACCACAAATAGACGTGGTGAAATTAAAAATGTTTTCCCCTAAAATTAAATTGTTAATCATTTCCTGTAAACGCAAAATAGAGAATGAATAAATATTACACCCATAACAGGTATCCTCTAAAATGTAGTTACTATGGGCAGGGTTTGGATGGCAATATAGCCTTTGCAACAGATTTGATAATAAACAGATATTTTTATTTAATTAAAATAATAATAATAACAATAATATATTTAATTTTTTTTCTCGATTTGTATCCTAAAAAATATTATTCAAATATTCGATTATTCTGACCCATCCCTAATATAGGCCTACCCTAGCAAGAATCAAACCACAAACCCTGTGACAACTGACCATTGATGCTACCACTGCACCATGAAACATGTAGCATCTAATGTCTAAATTGAACCTATAGCCATTTGACACGCCCCTGACCAATCAAATGGCATGGGGTAATAACATGCCCTCAGAACATTTTTCAATAAATTGCAAACATCTCATTGCTCTGTAAAAAGTCATGGATGTCTGAATTCCATCCATTCATATTCATAATTATTATTATTTTCTCTGAGAACTGTTTTCAGCTAGAATCCAACACTTTGAAATGCATGAAAACACAATAACATAAACTTTGGGTTCACTGTGGTGGATTGCCTCAACCAAGTTTCAAGTCTCTTCAAGTGGACTCTTTTTTTTAATGAATGGAATCCAACGGCCTCCTCAAAAATCAAACAAATCACAGTATGCTTTCAAACATGAGCCGCAGTAAAAACAAGTCATAGTCATGAATCATAGTCATAGTCAGTGGGCTAAACATGACAAAATAGGCTTTTGCAATGCTATCGCTAAGCTCACGACGGGTTGCATCGCGACATGTTGTTTTTTCGCGATTAAATTGCGTTAAAATAAAGTTCAGTTTTGTTCATTATTGTATAAGTTCTTCTTTTCATATGAAGTTTACAGTATACACTTAATTTAAATGTTGTACTGTATCTACCAAAACGTTATTTGTGTTAAGTTTTTCAAATTGATAGAAATCAATCATGAATCAGTGGCATCGGTCAGGCTCTATTATACTATCATCTAGCACAGTGGTTCCCCAACTTTTCTGGATCAGGGCCCACTTGAAAATCTCTTAAGAGTTCCACCCATCTCATCTGACACTTAACACAGCAGGCATTCGGCTGCCATGTTAAGTGGTCATAATACTACTTGTAGCAGTATTATGTTTTGATATCATAGATAGATATTACCTGTATACCTGTAGTACCTGTAGTAGTACACTTTTCATAATAATCCTTGTTGTGTTTGTTCAGATCTTGGTGATAAATCAAGGCGTCTTGCTGAACCTGTCAAGCCAAGAATTCTCAACCACACCCACGACTGGGGTGATAATGAAACATGGGAGAGGCAATGCTCTCTGGTTTCATTTTAACAGAGAGACGTCACAGTATAGAGGGCAATTTGGGCCATATTGTCACCTGCAGGTACAGTTCTCAGTTTTAAAGAGTAATGTAGGTAGGGCTGCATTCTGCATGTTTGAAAAGTAATTATGATGGATATACATTGAATTGTATGTGTACATGCACAGTAAATGTACATTTAATCCATTTTGGTCTTGGAATTGGAATGGGATAAATTAACACTGTGAATTTTGCAGTATAGCCTACTTTTCCTAGTGTAGTGGTAAAGCTGCAGGATACATTCATGAAAAGGGCCTTTACAATAGTTCTGAGTGACTCACTGTAAGGTATTTTACAGTGTGGCTCTGTAAGAGGCTAACCATCATAGAGAGTGTGTGTCTGTGTGTCTGTGTGTCTGTGTGTGTGTGTGTGTGTGTGTGTGTGTGTGTGTGTGTGTGTGTGTGTGTGTGTGTGTGTGTGTGTGTGTGTGTGTAGCTAATCCGATCAGCACCAAACTTTGCATGCCCACTGCCAGTAGGACACAGAAGTAGCTACCTGCACTAAACAAAATGTTCATACATGTTTTATGCTTTTGGAAATATTTTGAAAAATATTATAATGGAAGTCAATATAATGGATCTGTGATTGTGCTGAATTTGGGGTCATACGTCATAGACATCATACTGTAGTGATGTCACAGGCTGGATTACATGAAGTCTGAGATCCACATTGGAGCCACGCCGTTTGTATGTGGATTCTGAGAGATCCACATAATTTCGTACTTAAGAGCTCTCTAATTCCCAGGGTGATGGCTACTCTCATGGACGGGTCCTCTCCTACAGTAGCATCTATAGTCTCAAGTTCAAAACTGATATACAATGTTTGATCATGTTCTCAATTGTCTATTTATCCAGGGAAGGTTCAGACTGAGAATGTAAGCCTGTCTTCAGCAATGCCATGCCTGCGGTTATTACATTTACAGTGCGCACACGCACGCACGCACGCACACGCACACGCACACGCACACGCACACACACACACACACACACACACACACACACAGTTCATTGCCTTGCTCCAGGGCACATTGGCTTGTGTTTTAGCAGGAAGGGAGACATTTTCCGATGGGGGGGGGGGGCAGCCAAATACATATCATTTTGGGGGTCCTTAACATGAAAAAGTTTTGAGAACCACTGATATAGCGACATAAGTTTTTAAGAAAACTGTTAGGATTTAGTAGACATTTTGTAGAATCGGAACCTCAGGCTTTAATGGGTTAAACCCTATGATTATACTTCATTGGCCAGAGTCCCCCAGGGGTCTATAGGCCCTGCTCCTTTTTTCCTTCTATACCAAATCTCCTTGCTGAAAATAGCAGATCTAGTACAAGCTGTCTGTCAAGCCAACGTGTCACAACGCACCAAATGTTCACCCCAGAACAACAACACTGGGGTTCAGGTGGTTAATCTAACACCTCTTTGCTGCCCTGCTAGTTCACCAGGCTGTTACCATTCAACCAAACTTCCACGCTGCCTGGCATGTTGTGATATGCAACTAATGCAGTGTGCTTGTCAGTATGATGCTCATCTGGCATATCATCAACTCACTTGCGGGAGCTTGTCCACAGCTATGCTGGGTAAATGTGGACCATCTGTTGTACAAACCGCACAGCACAAATTTACATGTTTGATAAGCTTATAATGAGCTGTCAGGACCAAACACAGTCTGTGGGCACTTGGTTTTATCTAAGAGGTGAGTGCATGTATAATCATGCACAACAACTAATTATTGCAGTGATCAAACACATCCCATCCCTTTGTAAGCATTAAGTAAGACCATGTTAGACTGTCTGTCTGACCTTTCCAAGGTTAAAACAGGTCAGCGTGTGCTACTGTATATAGCAGCAGCACTGACAGAGTCCAATCCCTTTGTAGTTTAATGGGTAGACCATGGCACTAATCCTGGCAAGGTCAAGGGTTCCACAATTGAAAAAAGTCACTAGTTTATTATTGCATTTGCGGCTCAGTTCACAAAACAGTGTAGAACATTAGGCCTAACAGTCAAACCAGTGGGAATGTACAATGACAGCGAGACAGACACAAGCCTAGAACACCAGAATGTGTCCATATCCAGTGGGTATAAACATAGTACAGATTGGCTCAGTCACCACCAGTGGTGGAAAAAGTACTCAAATGTTTTACTTAAGTAAAAGTAGCAATACTGCAATGTAGAAATACTACGTTACAAGTAAAAGTCCAGAATTCAAAATGTACTTGAGTAAAAGTACAAAAGTAGCGTTATAAAAATGTAAAAGTAGAAAGTTTATGCAGAATGTCCCATTTCACAAGTTTCAATGTATAAAATGTATAGCCTACAAATCTTTTGAAAATAGAGCATTATGAGCTTGTAGATCGGCTATTTTCAAATGGCCGATTTCCAAAGGGCTGAAGTGGTTACTGTATGTTTTGTAATAATAATCAAAATCTACAAAGTAACTAGTAAATAAAGTTGTCATATAATTGTAGTGGAGTAAAAGTACAATATTTCCCCCTGAGATGTAGTGGAGTAGAAGTTAAAGTATTGAAAATTGGAAATACTCCAGTAAAGTAAAAATACATCAAAATGGTACTTAAGTACAGTACCTTGAGTAAATGTACTTAGTTACTTTCCACCACTGGTCATCACCACCACCACCAGTCAACAAAAGGCACCAGGCAACAAAAATCATTTGAATCAGTAATGATGACATAGGGCTGATTATCTGCAGCTGGGTCACCCAGCTGGTACAGTATTTGCACATTAGTCATCATCAATACACTTGTTTATCCACCTGGATAAGCCTCAGGGGCTTCTTTATCCAATGTTATGATGACAGCACCCCAGCGGACATAAACAAGAGCCTCCTTCAAAAAATCCAATTCACTCAAGTTAAAGAAGCATAATATGAAATATGAAACGTCAAATGTCATATTCACAGCAGCCTCGTCAAAAACGTTTCTCTGCCAAACTGTCTCCTCGCCTCCTTGGTGATATTTAAATGCCATCAGAGACTATCTTGTATTGGGAAAATGCCAGTCTACTTTAAAAAACAACGAGAGACAAAGTAGAAGCAAACTTTCCCTCACAACAATATATTCTTCATCACTAAAAGTGTAACTCCAGGCTCCAGCTCTGTGACTCCAGGAATGTGACGTTTAGAGAGAGAACCTGTCAGGGGCCAAAAATAGCCCATAGTTTGGTCACGTGACTGCCACCAGAGAGCTTCAAATCAGTACAGCGGCGTTGTAATAATAGTCATTGAGGCTTTTTAATAATTCACTTACAGCTGCAGCTTACAGCATGAATGTGTATGTACAGAATAATTCCAAACATACGGTCAAAATGAAACAAAAAGACAGCTTTTGTACATTTTCATGTAAAAGTTTAACTAACAAAATACAGGCTTCTCTTGCAGGGAGCTGAAATTTGTATTACTTTGTACTGATGAAGGCTAATTAATGATTTAAGAGGTGTCAATAAAAATAAAAATAAAGTAGATAATGAACGTAAACCGCTACCCTGCTGTCGGTTAGACTGTAATAATGAGGAGTCATTCTGAGTGGAGACATGACCAGAGCAGTGACATTATGGGGGCCAGCATTAGCATGAAAAGTTTCTTGGTGGGTTTTCTTGACGGCATTAATTACAGCTGCTGCAATTTGTTTCTTTGCAAACCCTGTCACGAAATAATGCTGCCAATTAAGGGGCAGAACAGTAGAATTAAAGGCGAGCAGTGGTGGAAAAAGTAGGCTACTCACTTTTTTAAGTTTTCCAGATGTATAAACATCCTTTGAAAATAGTAGATCTACAAGTAGATCTGCTACTTTCAAATAAGTGTTTAATGTATGTTTTGAAATAATATTTAAAATGTACAAAGTAGTTCTAGTAACTGAAGTTAGTAAAAGTAAAGTATTTGCCTCTGATATGTGGAGTAAGTAAAAGTAACAGTACTTCTTGAGTACATGTACTTAGTTACTTTCCACAACTGCTTACTGTCGTTTCAGAGAAGACGAATGAACGGGGAGAAGAAGTTGAAGCGTACTTACATGCACCTAAAGTCGAAGGATCGTGAGCTTGGTGATGCCGTTGGGTGTAGTCAGCCTAATGTAGATGCAAGTCCAAGCAACAATAGTACATCGGATGTAATTTGTAAACGATTGCACTGACTAAACACGTTGTGATTGAAGCCTGAACCGAGTCACACCCCTCACAGAGTAGAGAGTGTAGTGGACTGGGGCCCTGGAACTGTTACCGGAGAGGCCAGAGCCATGTACCGTGACAGGGACATCAGTGGGGAGCTAAATATAGTCACCAGTGAGGGTTCGACACACACGCGCGCGCGCGTGCACACACACGCACACGCACGCACTTCTAATTTTAGTAGGCCTACTTATACTGTCACCTGTGTTGACGGTTCATTCCCTGCATGACTGACTCACCAAAATCTCACTTTCTCCTACGTACAGTATAGCCTATAGGGGTCTTCAACGTTTTTTCAAGGACCCCCTATAGCTGATAGAGAGATGAAGCAGGGACCCCCCACACCATATTGTATAGAATTGTGTCGCAGATTCAACTTTTTCATAGATTTCATATAGACTTGTTTGACAGACTAACATCAGTGTTGTGCAAAATTAATGTTTTGTTGTTACTATTATACTAAATTATGTTGGATTCATGTTAATGTGTACTTTCGGAAATACCCTTTTTAAACCCTCAATATTTAGTCAGCTTGACTATTGGCTCTGTAGCCTACTTGGTCTGCTCTTCTCGACATAAACAAATAGCCGATCTACAAGCTCACAACGCTTTGTGCTTCGGCTAATGTCCCATCACACAAAGATTTGTCGGACCCCCTGTAGTCAGTGCCTGGCGTTGAACCGGAACATCTCGCCCCCTCCATCAAGAGTAAGAAAAAAAAACCTTCTGGTACTTTTTTAATTAATAGCGTTTCGGCATCAAGCCTTCCTCAGCGTGTAAAGTGGTCAGTGGTGTTGTGTGTACCAGGAGGGACTGATAGACAGACAGACATGACAGGGACTTCAGCTGCTGTCAGTAAACTATATATGTTTTTTAAATGCAACATTTTCACCTATTTTAAGTTGCTGTGGATAACAATGTCATCTAAATGCTATAATGTTAAAGTACTGTATTAAGAGAGGTTAGTTTTCAACAGCCTAAGTACAGTCAGTTACTATTAGTGACCACTAGAGGTTACTGTAGTATCATACAAGCAACAGGGAGGACACTGGTCATTCATTACAGGTTAGAGGTTAGGCTGGTGTGGTGTCAGTTTTTAGTCCTTTCTCCACGATGTCAGCTAAAATAAAGAACCCCTTGAGAAGCAGGCTGGATTACACTCCATCAAGTTTAAAATAATAAGTATTTTAGTTGATAAACATGCGACATTGTAGCATAATATGGATGGAATCAGTCAATCGATTACATTGATTTTCAAGCCAGACAGCCCATGCTATGTTTAATTAGTATAAACTGAAACGGGCAGTGCGATGAATGATGAATAGATAAAGTTATACATTTTCTGTAAATAATACAATCTTTTTATAATTTCGCTATGCTTTCTGCTCTCTGACCCTGGCACTCACTGTCCATGGTGCTGAATGGTGCATGTCAGAGAGACAGTCAATTATTGATTAAAGGAGCACGTCACCCATTTTCAACCTTACCTTTCATACAATAGTTAGAATCCTGAAATAGAAGCCATTGTTGCATTAATAAAACACATTTTAAAAGTTTAAAATCTTGTTTGAAACTACCAATCCTGCCTACCGATGATGTCACTGGTAGGCAGGTTTCTGAACAGTCCACAGCCCTCCTCTGAGACACAGAAATGGTGTCATCTTATAATGAGCATTACATGAAGATAGGTTAAAATGGGTGAAGTGGTTCTTTAACATTATTGTGTAGTCTACAGTACATACGCTATGGACTATTCATTGTAGAAGGATGAGACTGAATTTTAAAGTTGTCTCAAGGCATTTATACACGTTTGTCATCATGTTACATTGTAGCCTCTGCTATGTAGACTATAGCCTATGTCGGAAATGAGTGTTTGCTGGCCATTGATATTGATGCTGTTACGTGACCTTGCCACACCTTAGCTTAGGTGAATTGACACCACTGATTGTGTTCTCCAATCAAGGTGATGGTTATGGACAGTACCATATGATGCCAAGGATATGTTCTTACAGTATTTCTAGATAGTGGGCTTCTCCATTCCCTACTGCCTACCAGAAGCGGGTTTATAGGCCTGAGTCAATGGATACTTTGCATTATATGAAAGCTAATACTGGAATACATCTGGGACTCCTAACCCCCCTCTGGATCTGGGTATAATTAATTCTTCTAAACGAGTCTAGGCTTTTTGTCATTCCAAAGGAATCGAATAAAGAGGGATTTGATGTCTCTGAACCAGTGTTGAGGAAATATATATTTATATATAGAGAGGAATCTATGAATGATAGAAGTGAGTGTCAGCACCATTAAGGCTGAAGACTTTAGAAATAGGACATGTGCCGTTGATTCCAGTGGTGGAAAGTAACCAAGTACATGTACACAAGTACAGTTTTGAGGTATTTTTACTTTACTGGAGTATTTCATTACTTTTACTTTTACTTCTACTCCTCTACATCTCAGAGGCAAATAATGTACTTTTACTCTACAACAATTATTTGAAATCTTGAGTTACTAGTTACTTTGTAGATTTTGATTATTAGAAAACATTCATTAACCACTTCAGCCCTATATACTTCGGCTATATGAAAATAGCCGATCTACAAGCTTGCGACAAGTTGTGCGCTTGTAGATCGGCTACTTTCAAAAGATTTTGAAAACTTGTGAATTGGGACATTCTCCGTAATGAATACTTTTACTTTTTGTACTTTAAGTATGTTTTGATGCCAATACTTTTGTACTTATACAATACTAGACTACATTTTCAATACCAGACTTTTACTTATAAAGGAATATTTCTAAATAGTGGAATTTATACTTTTACTTAAGTAAAACATCTCAGTACTTTTTCCACCACTGGTTGATTCCTACTGTAAATACTAGATTTTGTTTGTTTTCCAAGTAAAAGGGTGTCCATTAGTTCAGCAAAATGTAAATGCAAGAAAGTTAAAGGGATACTTCACTTTCGGCGGGGGGGAACATTTAAAAAATATATTAAAAATAAATGAAAAAAGTAATGGAAAATTCATGGCCCCCTCACGCATTAGAGTGTCCTACTAATGTGTGAGGGGGCCTTTATTTTGCCATAACTTCTTTCATTTTTTTTATATATATTTTTAATGTTTATTTTATGTGAAAGTGAAGTATCCCTTTAAGTGGGATTGCTCTTGTTCCAATTGATTTTATATCCAAAAAGACTAGAATTATCAAAACTAAGAAGTGCAGAATTGGAGGAAGCTGGCTTGCAATCTGACCTCTAAGTAGGTAATGTGATGCAGTCTAAAAACTATTTTGAGCTTAATCACCATCATCTCATCATCATCATGTCATTATAGGCAAAACCTTAAAAAAAAACAAGCTAAATGTTTTGTTGCCCTTTAAACATGTTTGTGAATGAATTCTCCAACAAATACTGTCCAGATTTGTTTTATCAGTGCAATAAACTATGTTCTTTTAGAGCCCATAAGCAATTACGTATTCCCTTTATTTATTGATTTTAACTTTTTTTGTATGAAAAAGCTTTACTTTTAGAACCTCATCATCGTGTTTTCTGTGAGCAATCTACCAGGTCAAATTCTTATATGCAATCAAAGTAAAGTGATTCTGATTACCATAATCCTATTAAAATCTATTCTTCCCCGAACTTGTACTTTTCAATAGCAACCTCAGACAGCTGGTCTTTGAGGTCTCCGTGCCGTGAAGAGTTTGAACCTGTCACTGACTCACCCTCCTCGACATGTTTTTGTCTAATATAACTTTAATTGCTTCGCCTTCAACTTACAAGTTTAACATGAAAGATAAATTTTTCCCTCAGTCTGTTGGAAAGGTGTTCTGCTCTGCTAGCGTTACAAGGGACCCGCAGCGTCTTTTAAAGATGGTAATTAGTTGATGAGGTGTCTAGTCACCCAAATAAATCTACCCCCTTGTTCCCTATCTCCGTCCGTCCGTCCGTCCGTCCCCCTCTCTCTCTCTCTCTCTCTCACTCTCACTCTCACTCTCACTCTCTCCTCTCTGTCATCTCTTGATAAGGTGTTTATTCACCCAAATAATCTTTTACTCTCTACCTCTCTGTCATGTTATGTCACTTAAGTAAACAAATCTTCCTCTTCTCATCTCCGTCGCTTCTCTATCCCTTACCTCTGTCATTTTACCCCTTCTTTGCATCTCCCTAATTTTTTGTTTAATCTCCCTCTCTCTCATCCCTCATTTCTTGACCGGCAAGTGCTAACCCTGCACTTATAATCTGTCTTTCTTTCCATGTCTACTGTATCTACATCTCTCCCACTCTTGCATCTTGATGTGGCACTTCCACACATACATCAGTACCTCCTCCTCATCTCTCAATTCGTTTTTGGTTCACCTCCACTGTCACTCATGCTATCTTCTGAGGGAATTGCACTGTAAGCCTAAAACTTGCCCTGAGCAACAGACATCTTTTACAGTCTCTCTGACTGAGAAGAAATAACATGTGCAAAGTCACTGCCAAAAAGCAGAGGCGTGACAAAATAATCAAACAAAGTCGGAGAATGGTGAACAAACAGGAGCTCAAGGGTTGAACTTATTACTGCCACAGTACGTGTACGAACACGTACTGCATTTTCTTGTCTCTTGTAGCCAGTTTATTGAGCTTGGATAAGTGAGAGTGGATACAAGTAGATAACATGAGTATGTTTTCGCCCTCTCTCTTCCATGTGGCTGGCTATGAACAAAAGGACAAGTTCTTCCCCTAATCAAGCTAATGGACTGGGAGCAAGCTAGTTTGAAAGACTTGATGAGCACGGACAGGTAAGATGGGCCTAAGGGGGATTTAGCAAATTGGGAAATGAAAGAAAGAAGGCTTCAGTCCCGGATGACTGGTTGTCTGACTGACTAACTGATTGCCTGGTAGGCTGTGGATAGACAGGACACGATGATAAAAAGCCTCCGCTTGTACCGTCAGATCCATTTAGCGGGCAGCCAGTGGGCCCAGAGGAGCACATGACGACAAGAACCAGTGTACCGAAGACTTGCCAGAGGACATCGTAGTGGCCTCGCGCTGTGGAACTATCTAGATTGAGTAACTGTTTGCCCTGCCTCAATTTGTAATTGATCATTTTGACGGATAATCCTTTAGACAGTATAAGCCACCTCTCAGTAACTGATTGCAGCCACTGTGTTTGTTGGAGGGTCAGTGACTTTCACTTGGCATTAGGACTAGGCTGTGGTGTTAGGCTGGACTATACTGTTGGGGAGGCCAAAACTCAGATGACTTTGCAAAAGAGAGGGACACAACGGTGAGTCAGATATGAGAAGACAAGAGCATGATGACACTGTTGTGATACCATTTAGCTGTACGCGTACAACATAACATCACATAGATACAATGTAAAATGCAGTAACGAAAAGTAAAATCACAGAAATATATATATTTTTAATTCAGTGAGTGAGATGAAAACCACTCAGGGGGCTCAACACAATTCAAGTTAGCATAAAAGCGATTAGGACCACTCTCCAAACATTGAGTTGCAAATTTGCAACATATTTATTTAAATTATTGCAGGGCATTTGTAGACGTATATTGAGGTGACTTTAAGACATTGGTCGTCAAAAGTCTTTTGCACACCTGATGTGACAGGTGTGTTGCTGGAGCAGACCCGTATAGATAGCAAAACTGAATTCACTTGCTCAATAGAAATTGAATAGGCAACGCTTTGGTCAAGGTCCTTCATGGTCATATAAACAGATATGCCTGAAGTAATAGATATGCCCTTGACTGAAAAATTGGCTGTTGCATTTCTATTGAGTAAGTGACAGTGAGTGGATGTCCCTGATTGCTCAAATCTAACAAGTAAAAATCAAAGAGGAAATTATTAGGTTCCATCTGGATTCACACCGCCAGACTGTTTCATTGAAATAAATTGAACACTGTTTTGTCAGTGTAGTTATATCATGTTGTTTTATATTAGTTTAAACTCTGAATATCACTGGGATGTGGTGGTGTTGTCCTGTCAAAATTAGACAGTGTAATTACAGTATGATAATCATTCCAACCCAGCACTCTACTGGGTGATTTTCAATACATTTAACCAGCTTGAGGAACCTAATTAGTGAAGTCAGGTGGTGTTTTTTTGGAATGAAAACCTGCATACATTGACCCTGCCCATAATGGCACTCTCCAACAGGCTGAGGGAACTGTACATCACGGATAATATGCAACACTTTAAATTCTTTGCTGAACTTTGCTAACCTGACATTTATTGTCTAGTACACTGTTTTCTTAAATATAATTCAACCTCGGACTAGATGGTGGGGTCAAGTGTTGTGTCATCAAGTGTAAGTACTAGGTGGCTTTGTCAGTATCAGCCAAGAATGGCTACCCTTTTCAGTGTGCTTTTCAGACCCTTGGGAGATGGAATGCTGTGGTGGAGTGTGACATCTACAATCAGCTCCCAGTACCGTATACGACTAAAGGGCTCACACTGAGCACTATAACTATAACTATAACTATGACTATATCATTCACCATTGTATTTGTTATAGTTGTGGTGTGGCCATCCACTTGACCTTTTTAGACGTAGACGATTTTTAAAACTATATTTCTATAGTTATAGTGCTCAGTGTGAACAGCCCTTTAGTTAGCCACGCAGTGCTACTCATACGCTGAGTTGACGGTGCTCCAGGATAAAACCCAGGACCTTACAGTTGGAAGGCGAGTGCTCTACCGACTGAGCTACCCGGACACTCAAGACCCAGAAGAATAATAATCATAATAATAACTAACTTTTCTAAGCTGTTACAGCATGTCAATTACTGCCTGTTTGATTGATTGAATATTTTATTAGGCAAAAAATTTAAAACAGCACAGTTACATTTAAAATACTTTGTCTAACAGGTCCGTTCATAAAAGTCCTTGCGGACTTGTTTCCAATGAGGGCCTTGGTATTCAATTCATAGGCTGTGTGAAATGTTTTTAAATACATTTCTAACCAAAGTCAATTGATGGGGTCTGGCATTGTGGCATCAAGACTATAATCAAGACTATAATATTCATAACATAACTTTCATTTATTAACTTACCAGTCCTGCCTTAAACAGAACGCTTGTCATTGAATTTCAACCCAATATCAGGTGGTGTGGTCTGGTACTGTCCTGTTTGCTGATATGGACGTTTCTGCAACCAGAAGGCATCCAGCGGACCTCGGCTGTCAACCTGAGACGGTTCATCGGCTGTGCTGTCCGCGAGTTCACCTTCCTCGCCAGGAAGCCCGGCTGTGGGGGGCTGCACATCACCACAGATGCCTGCTGGGGGCGCTGTGAGACCTGGGAGGTGAGATGAGGGGGGAACTGGGTGGTACATACTGTACAGAGAGCGACAGTCAAGTCAAATTAATTAATATAGTGCCAAATCAAATCACATACATCATCTCATTGATTAATATAATTGGGTATCATCTGCATAACGATGAACAATAGGATGCTATGGTCAAAGATGTCAAATGCAGCACTGAGATCTAAAAGAAAGTACAGAGAGAAGTCCCAAATGTGTAACTTTAAACAGTACTGTTTATGTCCGATGATATAAATCCTCACTGAAGTTTCTCAAATAAATGATTGTGAAAGTCACATTTCAGTTGATTAGTGACTGTTCTCTCATGGATCTTGGAGAGGGAGGATAGGTTAGATTTATAGGTCTATGGTAGGCTAAAATGCCTGAATCAAGCGTATACATTTTTAAGGGTGTGCAGTATGATATAGTGAGCCAGTGAAAGCAGAGCGTGAGAGAACATTGAGAAAGAGAGCAGAGGAAGGTGAGCGAAAGGGGGAGGAACAAGCTAATTACAAATTATATGAGATGAGACTGAGAGAAAGCGTAAGAATGAGAGAAAGAGAGACCAAGGAAGGCTGGAGGAATGTAATGTAATTACAGTGAGAGATGACACAAGTAAAACTGACAAGTTGTACTAAAAACGATATTAGGTGATATTAGGTCAGCTTGAATCTAGACAGAGACAGATTAGATGGATTAGACAGGCAGAGAGACAGACCAGAGAAATGATAAGCTGCATAGAGCAAGATGTATTGTTCCATAATTTTGTAAACAATTACTGTCCACAGTGGTGTACAGAGACCAGTAATAACAGACCATAGTGGTCTACAGAGAGACTGGTTATAATAACAGACCAGACCATACTAAATTGGTCTACAGTACAGTATGTAGACCTACAGTAGATGTTGCTCTAGCCTAGTCTACATGAAATAAAAAAATCCTGGCACAGAACTTGATCTGACTTCATTTCGAGATAGCCATCATTCAGCTAGTATATAAGAACAGTGTATTGTTTTAGACTGGCAAATTTGGCATTTGATTTGTGTCAAATACAGCAGGTATCTAAGTCTGCAGAGTAAACACTCCAAATATGAGAACAGAGGGCTGTAGAGAAATGCTGAGATTTGTCCCACTGATGTTCAGTTAATATCCAGCAGCCGGTGAGAGTTAATGTAAAAAGAGAAGTGGGGGGGAGAGGTGTACAGTATTGCCAAAATGGAACTGACAATAGTAGTTCAGTTAACAATGCCTCAAATGCTTTGAAAAAAGCAACATTTTGGATTGTACGTTTCTTGGTGGAGGTTACAAAATGCGATGGAAAGTGTATAGTTTCATCATGCATGCTGTTTAACAACACCAGGCATTAGAGAACTCATGTGTCCTTGTCATTTATTATGCCATCTCAACAAGCATGTATTCATGTTTTGTTCTATGATCGCCAATGTTGGTTTCTTGGCCAAAAAACGCACGCGCACGCACGCACGCACACACACACACACACACACACACACACACACACACACACACACACACACACACACACACACACACACACACACACACACACACACACACACACACACACACACACACACACACACACACACACACACAGGATCTCGCTGTTGCTGTAGCACCCTGTCTGCCAGAGGCCTCAATTGCAAAAAAAAGAGAAATACTCACATTCAATGTAAACTGTTGGTGACTTAATCGTACATTCTACATGTGAGTCATTATTTCAATTCACCAATAAAAAGTGAGTGTTGCGGGTCAGAGCCACAGTGCCCAGATAGAACACATAACAAGAGACTCCACTGACAGAAGGATCACGTACAGTAGAGACAAAGAGGAGAGGAGGAGAAAGCACTAGAAAGTTATTTAAAAAAAATTTGCAGAGCATCTAGTAGTAACTGAAATCTCTACTAACACATTCGGGTCAGTGATGAGTAAAGACTTATGATGCGCTGCAGCAGAACAATACGCTTCAATTCTTAACATTCAAAGCAAATATCACAGCCAGATGTAATAACATATTTCATTGATCCTCGACTAATCACATCAGAGAGAGGCGTGAGGTAGGGACATAAAAACTGAGGAGACAAGATACAGTAGAAGTGAGATAGACTATCTGTCAGATAAAAACAAATCTCACTCAGTGAAGATATACTGGAACGCAAAATGTTTAGTCTTAAATCTCACACACAGTAGACCAAACATTTATTATCCTACTATAAATGCACAAAATCTCTGACCGTCTGTCCGTGCGTGCACCTGTAGTTCACGTATCTCGAGAACCGTCCGACTGACCACTTTCAAAGTCGGCACGCGCGTCGCCGACGACCCAAGGGAGAATGTGTGAGCATAAAAGGGACACAAGCAGGCAGACAGACAGATACATACAGAGATCACCATATATGGGCATAGAAGGGAAACAGACACAGAAGTAGCCTGTATGAGTCCTGTAATGTATGTCCGTGCACACCATCCATAGTCCTGTTACTCATCTAATGTAAGGTTGTCACTGCACACGAACCTGAACCTATACGAACCTCATCATACTGGAGCAATAAAGTCTCTGATTCTAATTGGAATGTAAACGGACTGTTTGTTTCTCCTTCCAGAAGCCGGTTCTAGACCCGCCTTTCATTGAGTCCTACCAGCGTGTCTGCACCTACAATGAGAGCCGCATAGTGACGGTGCGTCTGCCCAACTGTTCAGCAAAGGTGGATCCTTTCTACAGCTACCCTGTGGCCCTGAGGTGTGACTGTGGCGTCTGTGTCACCAGCACCACTGAGTGCATCACCTCAGTCTGAGATATACTCACAGAACACCAGACCAATACACCATATCCACACAGCAGCTATTTGGCTTTATGTGTGCCGAGTAGTATGATGTGAGATGATAACCCTGCGGATATACGATATGATATCATTTACGGCACACATGCATACGTTATGTACTCATTTGCCTGCTGCTGCTTACACATGCGCACACGCACACGCACACACACACACACACACACACACACACACACACACACACACACACACACACACAAACACATTTATATATATCTATCTACAGCATATATGTAAGTACATGCATGACTCTTATCCACACGCACATCCATATCCGAGCACACGCATGCACGCACACACGCACAAGATTTAAAAGAACACCCAGACACACATGTCTGAACAGGCAGGGAACACAACAAATTAATTAGTCTGACTTCTTAGTAATGACTCATAATCCAGACAGATTGTTTTTTAATCAGTTCAAGATATTTTAGAATCCTTTTGAATACCATTTTTCCTATTTGTTCATGGTGATGGGGACCAATGTTTGGTATGGTTACTGTTATGATTTCATTTCAATCATGTGTGTGTGGTGTAGAACTATTGTCTGAAATGTACCATGAAACTTCTCCAGCCATAAAACATTACAATAAAAGAACGCAATCAATGTGAGGCTTTGTACTGTAATTGCTGGCCACTGACGATGGTGGATAATTGGCCTCTGAAGGGTGAGCAGATCTGTCAGTTAATTAAGGTTTAATTAACCAATCTGAACACTAGGACTATGATTACCACTGGGCAGTCATCAGAGAAACCACTGTGTCCTGGCTGTATTATCACTCCCCAGAGAGAGGGCCTTATGTAATGGATGTGTACTCACTTGTCACTAAGGTACTCCAGGGGGTCGCGCTCCACTCACGTCCCTCAGGGGGCACTTTGCTTTGGTGATGCTGTGAGAGGAGGAATAGGGAAGTGTGATCCCATGGCAGGCATACAAATTCTGTCTCTCTCTCTTTCAAACACGCACGCAAGCGCAGTCACGCGCACGCACGCACACACAGTCACGCTCACACACACACACACACAGTCACGCTCACACACACACAGTCACGCTCACACACACACACACACACACACACAGTCACACACACACACACACAGTCACACACACACACACACACACACACACACACACACACACACACACACACACACACACACACACACACACACACACACACACACACACACACACACACACATACACTTGGGCTTATGGCAAAATGGACCTAAATCACAAAATTCAACATGAGAATAGCATTTTGAATGTTGTAAGTCTTGTGTGATTTTGTGTTTATATTTTGAGAGGCATCGTACTTCAATCATGAATAGGCCTTTCCCTAGGTAAATAAAGGATAAAAATGTAATGAAAATAATAATACGAATCATGAATAGGCCTTTCCCTGGGTGAATAAAGGACACAAATATAAATAATAATAACAATCATGAATAGGCCGATATATCTGAATAATTATACTAATTCTTCTCTTTTTTTAAGAATGAAATCCTTTCAAAGTTAGTGACAAAGGAACCACGTGTCAAAATGGCTACACCCCTTTGAGCCCTTTTTTGGGGAAAATATTTAGTAGATTTAGAAAATAGTGACATTCCCATAATAGGGACTATAGGGGAAAGTGTTGAAAACAATGCCAAGAGTATAAGAACCTTTCATTCTTCCTGTTCTGTTTGGCATGGCATAGATCATAAGCTCAAACCGTCAATTACATTATTAAATCTAAATATTGCAAAATAGGGCTACCTATCACCTATGGTTCCTTCTCTTTACAAAGGTACCAAACTGCCATCAGATCTGAATACAATGACAGATGGTATTTATTTTTTACGTATGCCATGTGGCTCATCGCCTTTAATTAGGGATGTCTGTTAGCGTGTTTTAGCCCAAATTTGCAGTCGGAGTGAAATACATACGGTACATAAACAGAGACAGCAGACAGCCTCATTAGAACAGTTTTGTCCTTGCTTTCAGCATCTACAGCAACTTTTTACAAAGAACAACACAAAATCTACATTATTATCTCCGCCAGGCCTACAGGCAGAGATTATGTTCTTGCCTCTGTCCATGTGTCTGTGTAGCTAATTTAACAATGCTGGACCAATCAGCATCAAACTTTGCATGAACACTAGTAGGCCAGTAGGCCAAGGAGCAACCTCCACCCCAAATTCTTTAAACCAACCTCATGGTGGCGCTATAACAGGGCGCTTTACATTTTGATGGAGTTATGTGCTCTGAGCACTACTTTCTAGTTAGTTATTTCTGGCCCTTTGACCCCTCATGGTTCTTAGCAGGTGAAATGGGTTTTTGCAACGTCGTCTCTTAATACATATGACTCTGAAGGAGCATATTGTTATCTGTTATTTCAGTCAGCTCTCTTGTGTATAATGTCGACTTACAAAGGATGAGCAAGAAGGGTTTCAATGTCCTTACCCAAGGACACTTGACTGGACACTTGACTATTGCACACATTGGCAGTTAGAAAAATCTAAACTGTGACCTTTCAGTCACTGCATGGCCTCTCTAACCAATATGCTGGCCCAATGAGTGACACTGAGTGAAAACCAGCAACAATGACTGACAACAAATCAATTCATGCAAAAACAAAGACAATCTCTGGCCACTATCGATTCTATCCTTATTTCAGGAAGCCCAAAAGGCATCTCAAAGCAACGCAGACACAGCAAACAGAAAAGACAGGTTAGATTACACAGAAAGTGACACTTACACAGTATACACCATCTAAAATTAGTTGAAATGACTGACAAATCCGTTTGTGCTAGAACATGCTCCATCGATTCTGCCACATTTTTGAGAAAAGCCTTCAGTCAACACTGGACTGGAGTACAAACCTTAGGATCAATATCATATGGCTAAATGTTACTTGGGTAGTTGTCTAACCACAAATCATATGCCCGGTAGGCTGGGAACAAGCTACAGTATGGCTGGTGTGGCTCAGTAGGTATAGTGGTCACCTGGGAATCGGATGGTTCCGGTTCGATCCTTGCTCCCATTGGCATCACATTGAAGTGTCCTTGAACAAGACACAGATTCCCTGACTGCTCCTGATAAGCTGGTTTGTGCCTCGCGCCTCCGCCATTGGTGTGTGATTATGTGAATAGGTACTGTATTGTAAAGTGCTTTGAGTGGTAACAGTGTCAGGTGGTATATAAGGACACACTGAGGAAGCACTGTACGTTGACGTCACGTGATCACCCAGTAGCCTATAAATGCCAGCCAGCTTAACCTGAAATGTCAGAATATACACCAGCTGAAATAAGTGACAGTGATTAACAATGTGTAAGAATAAATTAACATCTACATGCTTTTTGAAAACGCTGACTCACAACAGACCAATGGCACATCCACATTTACTGTACGTGAACGAGTGACAATGATAGCAGTATGCCTGCTACTACACAAAGAGATTCATTACCAGCCAGAGCATTCCCTTTCTATTTTTAGAAACAAGAAGAGACAATGGTACCATACATCACCATGGCTACCAAGCAGGGAAATAAAACAAAAGTAAGCAGCTAAAAAAAAAAAAAAAAAAAAAGCAGAGGGGAGAAGAGGCGGCTGTCCAGGGACCTCTGATGCTCTCGATGTTGACGGGGTGTGTGTGTGTGTGTGTGTGTGTGTGTGTGTGTGTGTGTGTGTGTGTGTGTGTGTGTGTGTGTTTCTGTGCGTGTCCATGTGTGCTTAACGGCCCCTGTTGTTCTAATCGTTTCTGACATTACAGCTTCTTCCTTGGACTGCTGGAGGGGGGGGGGGTGGAGAAGAAGAGATGGTGGAAGAGGAGGAGGTGTGTGGACTGTGGAGGGGAGGGAGGTGATCTGGAACAACTCTTGGCAGGAGGACCGAGGAAGAGGAGGGGAGAGAGGAGAAGATGATGGTAGGGAGAGAAAAGAAAGGCAGGAGTAGGGGAGAGAGAGGAGGTGAGGAGGTGGTTAGTTAAAGGGAGGAGAGGGAGGGAGAATGAGAGAACTACACAGAGCCATGCTCATACATATTGTATGTGCATACATACATACATACATACATAAATGTATGTGCAGTGAAATGTTGGTTTGTCAGACTGTGCTAATAATGTTCAACAAGCTAGGTAGTGACATAGGAATACAATAAAGTAATACAAGTAAGCTAATAAAAGTTATAAATAATTCATTATAAATGTATAAGTAATAAGTAAGGTATTTAAGTAATATTAAGTAATAAAGTGTAAAGAATGTAAAGTGTAGAAAATTAATTAACCTGATAAGTGTGCAAACAAACATTTATGTAGTGAATGACCATAGACTTCTCTGGGTTACTGATATATTTTGCAGCCAAAAAGAAGTACAAAATATATAATATACAGAATATATTAAAGATATACTGAATATACAATAGTGTAGCAGAAGTATATATTGCAAATAACAATAAATATGTGGTACTGTATGTATAGTAATTGTGAGCTATATACGGTCCAAAACTATTTACAATTTGTGCAAAGACTGTGTGCTGGTGCTGAGCGGGTACTTAAAGGTTAATTGGTTGTTCCAACCTCTGATAGCTTGAGGGGAAAAAAACCTTTGAGTCTCTGTGGTGGCTTTGTGGCAGCGTAGGCGTTTGCCTGACCGCAGCAGCTCTAACAGTCCATTGCTGGGTTGGTGGTGGTCTTTCATAATGCTTCTAGCCCTGCTAGATCCATAAGGTGTGGGCAACATTGTTCATCTGTGATTCTCAAATGTGAAACTTGTAACTTCTTAGTACAGCCTGCTTAACGCTACACAGCACTGGTTCCTAACACTTCTAAACACACAACACGCACACACATCCCTCCCCACTTGTCAAACCTTAATTCCATACCAAATTGTGAGTCTATATGGTCAGGGATCATTTAGTTTCCCTTGCAAAATGTGTGTCTGTAAAGCCCTTTGAAACTGTAGGGCCATGCAAATAAAGTTGACTTGTCTTGACACACACACACACACACACACGCACACGCACACGCACACGCACACACACACACACACACACACACACACACACACACACACACACACACACCAAATATGCCAGCTAAACACATTTGTGCTCTTTAGATTATGTATGCACAAATAAACCTGCATCACCCATTTACTGCCACAGTTAATATTTTATGGTATATGAAGTATATTTCCCACTAGTTGTCTTCACCAGACCAGGCTGGGAGACGAAGGCCCCTGTCCCTGTCCACGCACTCACGCACGCACGCACATTTAAGCAAAACAGACTCTGTCTCAGCCTTTTTTGTTTTGCAAAAGTAAAGAAACAGTATTAATGTCTGCCCTTTTGGCTTAAAATAACTTAAATGGTTCTCAAATAGCTGCAGTCAGAGCTGTCATGTTATTCAGTACATTTAATAACTTGAGCGTATCACAACTCCAGTCCAACAGAATCGACCAATCTCTCCGGTGAAGAAGACACAGTTACAGTCAAGTACAGACTCAAGCTGTGCCCATAGGACTCTAATCTCAAATTCACTATTTTGCAGCATGCGTAGTCAGTGCTTAAGGGCAAACCTCACCTCTCTTTCACAACACCGGTATATGACAGGCACCCAAACTATGAATTATAGAGGTGCACCTGCAGGGCTTATGTGAAAGTGGGGCTAAAGTGGAAAGACCACAGTGATGGATCTGTAGTCAAAAGCCTGATTTATACCCCATCGCATTACAACGTTGCCCGCCGAAAATAGCTTAACTACAAGCTGTGAGCTTGAGGATTTTAACCATGCTAGTCAAGTCACAGAAAGTTATGGGTATCTCTGGAGACAGGCCATCCTTTATCCTGTGTAATGCGCGCTCCCTGAGATGGACAAACTCAAACCTTACACCAGAACCTGCAACAGTACATACCAGTCATTGGGTTATTTCTAGCACACTCGTTGGGTGGGATGGCTTTTCCCTGCCATGTTCTGATAGGAGTCAGTAAATATAAGGGCGGGCGGAATATATATACATGTTGAAATATCAATGATAAGTGGTGTAGTCTGTACACCACATGAGTAACCCTGTAACCCATACTGTACGTTGAGCAATTAAGCTAGAGTCTCAGGCCGTTCTTCCTTCTGAGGAAGTTTGGGACCATTTGTGATTCTGATTTGTGTTACTGTATGTGCCTGCAAGTGGAAACACAGGGAGAGCTGTGGCCCAAGTGGCAAACTGTGTAAATAGGCAGCTTCACTTACACCAGATGCTCCCATGCTCATTTTGGGCGATTTCAACCATAGCATGCTTGAAATGTCTTACCTGGGTTTGACAGTATATTAAAGCTACTCCATTCAGACATTTTGACCCTGGTGTTGGGTAGGATACTTGTGTATACACAAGTTTCTGGGGGGAGGTTACAAGGGAGCGCTAGTCACTACTGCTGAAACTCACCATACAAACTTGTTGAGGATGTGTCAGGCTCAAAGACCCAAAGTTTGCCCGCATGGCCTGTAAACAGGTCAAGTCAACTAGAAATACTGCATCACGATTGTATGCCTCTAAAAAACAGTTGCTGTTTACATCTGTGACTGTCTGTTCAGACTCATATAGTATTATGTAGTGAATGAAGACTTTGAAGGAATTTAATGAAAGTGTTTTGTGAGGTCACAATACCCTTGACCTTTTACCACCTACTTCTAATCAGTTCATCTTTCAGTCCAAGTGGACATTTATACCAAATGTCAAGGTGTTCCTGCACGTTCACAAGGTTGGGACGGACAAATGTATGGAAGGACAGACGGACGGACGGACAAATGTATGGAAGGACGTTCGGACAAAATGAAAATGCAATGCCTGTTGGCTGTCAACCAGTGGAGGCATAATGAGTAATTTGCAGGAATAACAACACAACAATTTGCCAATATTTCATACATAACTGATCTAGTTGAATTAAAGGTAGGGTAAGTGATATTTTTTGGTTAAAACAAAAAGTATTTTGTTAAAAGGTTAAAATACTATATTCTGATAGCAATCATTGCTATAGAGTGTTTGTTCAGTAACAGATGTCTCCCTGTCTCTCCAGCTCTTTAATAAACAGAAAATACATTTTTCGGTAGGTGTCAAAATCTCAGCCAATCAGGAGAAAGTACCCATTTGTAAGCTTAATTTGTATAGTGTTCCAGTTCAAAATGTGTCTGCTCATTTCTTAGTGTCATCACTTCCAATTTCACTTGTTTAATCTATATCCTGATTTAATTCTCTGTCCTGGTTGGATAAAATTGGAAATGAAACTGAAACTGAAACGAAAATGCATTTTCTGTTTAATTAAGAGGTGGAGAGACAAGGAGACTCCTAATACTGAACAAACACTCTATAGCAATCAGCAATGAGTACTATCAGAATATATAGCTATTTAACACGTATTTTAACCAATGCAAATCACTTACCCTACCTTTAAATAAGAATAACACATACTCACCTTCTTGTGAACCTCAAAAAAATCGCATGCTGGATGTAGCATGCCTGCCCATTCATTGTCTCCGCCAGGTCAAAAGGCATGGCGAGAGAGTATGTTTTGCCCCCTGTCGTCCGTCCTGTCTGTGTGTTAGCAGCTAATCTCCGGCACCGTTGGCCCGGTCGCTCCGAAACTGTGCACACACACTCCCTGGATGCCAATTCAGAACCTCTGCCCCAATTTTTTCACATGGGCCTGTTATAGCGCCACCAGGAGGCCGATTTGTGCAAAACCCATTTTTTTACATTACTCCTACAGATTTTATCCAAACGTCATGCAAATCGGTACACAGTATCTCCATAGTCATGTGATCAACACCAATCTGTCCGATTTCCCATATTCCATCCTTATTGCCTATGGTTGGCTTCCAAAGTTTGCAGGATTGGTCCGTTTTGAACAAAAAGCCTCAAACTATGCACGCAGCTTGCGATTTCTGTGAATTTTCACACGCATATTCCCACTAGGCCGAGGAAGAAATGCTACCCTTTTCACATTGGCCTGTTTCGCCACCAGCAGGTCTAATTTAGCAAAACACATTTTTGGAACAAAATGCCTCAAATCATGAATGCAGTGTCTGATTGCCGTGAAAGACCTACGAATAAATGGCACCCTTTTCACATTGGCCTATTATAGCGCCACCAGGAGGCCAGAATAACGTACCTGACCTGGCGGAGACCTGTGCTCCGAGGAGCACTTTTTCTAGTTAGTCATAATTTTGTCTGACATACATTATTACAACCACAGAGGGTAAGTGTTTTGGTTACAGCCCGCTCACCACCCTCAGCAGGAGGTGGCAACAATATGCCACCACTGTCAGCCATTACGTAATCCCCATTGTGTCAGTGCAACACCTTTTATTACGGAATTAATCACCACATTTGATATTCTAAATTTACAAATAAATAAACATTGTCTGACAGTGAGAGTTAATTTTTCCATCTATTTCAGTTTCACCTGTGTGATAGCTGATAATTTCAAATCACAAGGTCTGCATAATGTACTGTAGCAAAGCCTGGCTTTTATTTCTAAAACATCTATATTAAAAAGAAAATCCTCCAAAGCTACTTTTTAGAGTTGCAAAACCTGCAGAAATGTTGTGAATTTAAACTATTTTCAAAGACAGCTGAAGATTTCATGGTAATGGCTATGTTTCACCCGAAATAGGCCCTGCCCTCCAGAGGCCCCCCAACTGACACGCAGTAATTTAATTATTCAGCTGCAGTGTACTCAGTCAGAATCAGAATCACCTGATTCAGTCTTAATTTGTGCTGTACCCTATTTTGCAAGCCAAGTCAAAGTTTCACTTGCAGAGGTTTCAGAATGTGGAAGCGACTCACTCTCACACTCCAGGAACATTGTCGAATGCACACCGTGCCAACATCACGGATATCTGGCACCAGCTGGAAATGCGCTTGCAGCACTTACCAAGACATTTGAATGAACAAAAAAAACAACACTGGAATGATGTCATGAAGAGGTTAAAGGGGCATGAAACCCCAGGTAGATTTTGTAGTTTGTTTTCCAGTTCAGGTAAAGAAAATACAGCAGGGTAAAAACATGACAGGTTGTTTAACACTGTCCTTATACACAGTGATATAAGTAACACAGCTTAAGCTAATCCAATTAATAATGGGTGTGTTAGATTTTAGGTGCGTCAATACTTGCCTAATGCCTATCATGCTTGAACATTGGCATGCCCTTGGCTCTGGACACTAATATGAAAATCTAACACACTCATACATTTTTGGGCTTTTCCTGCCTTTATTTGATAGAATACAGTAGACCGACTACAGTATAGAATACAGTAGACTGGAAATGGGGAGAGAGAGGTGGGGAGTGACATGCAGCAAAGGTCGTCAGTTATGGGATTCGAACCCGCGACGCGCTGTCAGGCTCCATTAGCAGCCTAGGTGCCCAGACAGCTACGCCAGCCGTCCAGGCCAACTCATTATGGGGAATGGAGTGACAGGAACTGCCTCCTACTAAACACCACCAAGACTAAGGAGATGGTGATGGATTACCGGAGGAACAAGCCTGCTCTTCTTCAGCCTGTCAACGTCCAAGGGACAGCTATTGAGCAGGTACAGTCCTACAAGTACCTGGGAGTTCACCTGGATGAGAACCTGGACTGGGCTCTGAGCACTGATGTTGTCTATAAAGAGACACAGAGCAGGCTCTTCTTCTTGAGGAGGCTTAGGTCTTTTGATGTGTGCAGCAGAATGCTGCATATGTTCTACCAGTCAGCAGTGGCAAGTGTCCTGTTCTATGTTGCAGTCTGCTGGGGAGGCAGCGTGATGGACAAGGATGCTAAGCGGCTGAACAAGCTGGTGAAGAAGGCGGGCTCAGTACTGGGTGAGAGGCCGGACTCACTGGAGGCTGTTGTGGAGAGATGTATATGTCACAGTACGTTTGGAGAACCAGTACGATTGAAGACAGAGCGCTCGTTTTTAGGCACGGGGCTTCGGGGCGATGCGGGGCTTTTCGAGACAGGGTTTATTAGCGAGGCTCGCGAGGAGGAGGAGCTCCTCCTCCTTCTCCTTCTCCTCCTCCGTGTGTGTGTGTGTGTGTGTGTGTGTGTGTGTGTGTGTGTGTGTGTGTGTGTGTGTGTGTGTGTGTGTGTCAGGGAGAAACTAAAACAAAAGCCAGCAGAACACAATAAAAGTATCTTAACAGTCCACCTGATTCGAATGCTATCTGCATTGAATGGGGAAATAGGCGAGTTTATTAGACCTTTGAATGGGCGAAATAGGCGACCTACTTACCTACCCACGATTTATCAGACCATTCATTGGGTGTTATCAAGACATACTAACCTACCAACTGACATGACTTAATAGTTCAGTTTAGGTTTCGCTTTTGGTTTTGGACCCTGACGGAGGCGCGCAGTCACAGGCGAACTGTCACCCCGTGAAGGACCACAGAGGGAGCTAAGGCGACCGAGTTGCCGTCCTGAACGGTGTGACGTTCGCCTGTGCCTACTCAGCGCCGTTTGAGTTATGTACCGATAGGCACAGAATCGTAAATATTGTTGTGCGGACTGCTCCGCCTCCAAGTAGGTCAGTAGCTCCTGAATGAATGGTCTGATAAATCGCGGGTAGGTAGTAGCCTATTTCGCCCATTGAAAGGTCTAATAAACTCGCCTATTTCCCCATTCAATGCATTGATAGCACTCGAAGCCGGTCACACACGCGCGCACGTGTGTGTGTGGTCGCGGCAATATATGCTTGTGCACAAGCCTGGCTTGTGGCTCCCTCTAGTGTTGCTTCTACAGAATTGCTGGGTGGGTGGTAAAAACGAGCGAGCCTTCTTCAATCGTACTGGTTCTCCAATCATACTGTAACATATACACAAGAAGAGGAGGGCCATAATGGACAATGTGGGTCATCCTCTCCACAACATCTTGGCAGGCCAGAAAAGCGGTCGCAAGGACCTGTTCCGTTCATTGCCGAAGAACGATCGTTTTAAGAACACTTTTGTTCCAACAGCAATTAGGCTCTTCAACTCCATGACCAGCCGCTAGGCCTATGAACTGGACTAATGAATTAATGGTCTTACTTTTTAGTTATTTATGGGTCTATGTGCAATGACAATGACAAAGGATGATTTTTATTCCCAGTGACACCTTTTAAATGCTCTTTTATGCTTATTTCATAATATATCTTTTATATTTGTCTTCTCTCAGTTTTAACCTGTGCTCCCCCCCTCTTTTTGTGATGTGTTTTTAACTAACCTTGCCTGTATGAGCTATGGGATATCTGAATTTCCCCTCGGGGATTAATAAAGTATCTATCTATCTTTGGTGGAGCTGTGTTGCTTAGTAATCTGCCATGCTTTTAATCTGCTGTATCTTTTAACCTGAACTGGAAAACAAACTACAAAAACTGTTTTAATTGCCATGGTCTGTCACCTTGCAGAATGAAATCAATGCTTTCTGTGGCCATAATTCCACCCTAAACTAGAAAATGTGCTCCTCGGAGCACAAATCTCCGCCAGTCCAGCATTGTATGTATTCATTGCACACAATAGTCTACCATATGTTGATTTGCGGGAGTGTTGAAAATCTGTAGTAGCAAAGTCGAGTACCGTAAATTTCGGACTATAAGCCGCGACTTTTCCCCCATTTTTCGACCCTGCGGCTTATATAACGGTGCGGCTTATCTATGGATTTTTACAGCTAACGGCCACTAGGGGACCTCCTAAATCTATGGATTTTACACCCGCGGCTTATAGTCCAGTGCGGCTTATATATGTACAAATCATTCAATTTAGCTGCTGCGGCTTATATTCAGGTGCGGCTTATAGTGCGAAAATTACGGTAGTAGCAAAAGGTGTGTTTAGTAGAAAATGATATATGAAGGACATTGTAGTCAGGCATGGACTGTGTAGTTTTGTGTATGAGCTAATGCTAGTTATTGGTGTTAATATGAAGTGGCTTGTTATAGTGTTATAGTCAGGCACATTTTGGGTGGAGGTTCTTGGCCGATCAGGATGGAATATGAAAAATCAGACAGATCCGCTGTCAAAATTCGGCCTCATGGTGGCACTACTATAGGACAATGAGAAAAGGGTGGCATTTTTTCCTCTGCCTAGTGGGAATGTGCGTGCAAAGTTTCATGGCAATCAGACGCTGCGTTCATGATTTGAGGCATTTTGTTCAAAACTAGCCACTCTTGCAGTCTTTGGAAGCCAATCTTAGCCAATCAGGTTGGAATATGAAAAATCTGACTTATCCGACTAGATCACATGACTAAAGAGATTTGTGATGTTTGGACAATCTGTAGGAGTAATATAAAAAAATCGTCCTCCTTGTGGCGCGATAACAGGCCGACGTGAAGAAGGGAGTGTTTCGCGTCGATCAGGCCAACGGTGCCGGAGATTAGCTGTACACAGACGGACAAACGCACGGACGGACAGGGGTGAAAACATAGTCTTGGCCACATCTTCGGCCTGGCGGAGACAATGAACCAAATAATGGGAACTTTCTAGGTCTGGTTGAGCTACTTGCCGAGTTTGACCAAGTGATGAGCAAAGGCAACACATATGCTATAATACTCTCTAATGTCATGATTTGAAAGCAAATCTACCTTCCAAATCTACAGTAGAATAGACCGTTTTCACATCAGCTACAGAATTTGTACATAAATTAGTAGGTAAACACAGGTGTGTTACCAATGATGGGCTACTTTGTATTAAAGTTGCATTACATTCAGGTGCTGCTAGAGTCAGTCAGGGTGCCGCTATTGTAGTTGTTGGCTCACTGGAAAGGCTTCTGTGACAAAAACTGAAACTTAATCAGTATCATTGGTAACACTTGTGTGTCCCACTCCCACACAATTTCATGTTTTTTTGATTGATTTATTGAATACTTTATTAGACAGAAACTAAAACAGCACGGTGGTACAGTATTTGTTTCCATTGTAGTCCTACAGTATGTCAATATGGCTGCTGTGACAAAGGTCTATTGCAAAAGGAGCAGTAGCTGCAAAGATACTAAATGGCATGATTGCAGCTAAAGGAGTTGTACATCGGTGCTGAGTTCACAGAAAATAGATAGGGAAATCAATGGAATAGATTTATATTGTAGCCTATAATTATTGCTTGTGCTATGGAGTTTCCACCTTGTGAAGTATGAATCCCATAGCAATATAAGTAACATGATTTAGACCAAATACTAAATCCCTCCATTGAAATCAGCAAAAATGGGGTGGAATCAGCAAGTTCCATTTACTAAATCATAGATGAAACCATCTCAGTTCAGTGTATGTCTCTTGGATCTTGCCATTGATCTTCTGTTTAAACAGACTAAAGGCAACCTATAAAAATTCTAAAGATGTTTACAAACATCAACTTCCTCTTATTAAAAATCAATGAGAGAAAAGAAGCATGCACACAAACATCATGACTGACACTAAAAAGGCAAAAAAAAGTAAGATCTGGGAAATAATCTTCAATGACTTCTAACCTTTAGGAGCAATTAGATGTGTTCTCACAGAAAGTCCCAGTGCTGGCTGTCAGTTCGGGTAGGCCAATCCTATAAAGAGACAAAAGCGAGTAGACACAGGAATGAATACGTGCTAATATGTGCTATATTGGCCCTAAATTAATGGATCCTCCTCTGTTCCTTGTGAAGGCAGCTGGGGGTGCTTTCGCTCTGCCAGGCAGAGCCGCAGGTGGCATAGCTGTAGCTCTTATGGGTACATCTTGACAAGCTAATTTCTCCTCCCTGTTTCAGCATCAGTACACACCGTCCACAGCAAACTAAACATGATAATACCACCGTCTTACCGGTAATTGGCCGTGGAGATTCAGACCCCCACACTGCTATGCCACACCCACAGTAGCCTATAAATAGGAAAAATATGTGAGTAGATTAGATAGATAGACGGACAATTACTGTATAAGTGTGCAAGTAGAGGGCGAACAGGCAGACAGGGTACAGCAAGTGCATGGATCTATATGTAGAAGACAGACACCTTACTCAAACACGTGCGCGTGCACGCACACGCACACACACACACACATACACAATTAATGTGTGTGGGCCTCTCAAAACGATCAAAATGCATTAACAAGATTCTGGTGAGAGAGAGAAATATTTATGCAAGATTAACAAGAATTAAACTGATCCTCTTAGTATCAGCCACCAGTACCCTCTAATTGGTATTCTGAGCACTGACAGAGAAAGCAAGAGACATTGAGCAATGGATATTTCTAGGTGTCTAAAAAAAGTTATGCAGGAGTAGGATATAGGCAGCACTAATAGCTGAGGGCATCAGCCTCACAAATCTGTGCGACTCCTGACAGCCCTGTCGGTGTAATGAAAATGAGAACTTTCAGAGAGAATCCGAATTCTGAAAAGTATGAAAAATGAGTACATTTCTCCGCCTTTAAGCACCTGGTATCTGGAGAGTGCAGCTTGCACATTTGCACTCTTTGTTTTTGTCTCTCTTCTGCAAGCACTCACACACAAAAATCAAAACCTAACCTATTATATCAGAAGTAGATCAGCCAGTCAGACATAACTTCAGTCAAACTAAAGTAAGTTCCTGGATAACAAGGCAGCGTACTTTAGAACCAAACACCACACAGCCAACAAACAGAGAGAAGCCCAGAACAAGTGTTTATTATGCTGACATAACAGTTTATGTGTGCAACTGTAAAACAATACATGAGTCATAGTGGGATTTCAGTGCTACTCAATGCCATTGCTTTTTACAAAAAAGAAAAAAGAAAAGTAGAAAACAGTAACATTCCAGTAGAAAATAGAGAGAAAGGATGCATGGCTTATAGTCCGTGACTGACAAGGAGCCTTTAGGGGTTCTCCTGGGGCCACTTTTATAAAAGGCTTCTGCTTCAGCCTAATTTACACTTTGTCATACAACTGCATCGCTCACCGAGAATAACTGAAAACCATGACACATTGCATCATGGTTTTCAGTTTTAAATTGTTTCTTTTGAATGAGCGACAAATCCAAGTTAAAGTTGTGATATTATTTCCTTATGGATTCTCTGTGATGTGGCATCAATTTCTATCATCGTCTAAGGCATGAATGATATAAGTACAAATATTATCACTCTCATTTTGTTCTTTTGTAATATTGATTGTTAATACTGTAACACGTCCTGGACATTAGGATCAAAGTCAAAGTAATTTTTTAAAGCAGGCCCCCAGTCAGTCAGTCAGTCAGTCAACCATTAACCACTGGCATCCACAAAGATTAAAAAAACAAGCTAACACCTTGCTATATAGGGCTTAAAAGAATACTTCACACCCGAAAATACTTTTTTCATATGAATTATTCACACCGCGAAGCCTTGACTGCATGGAACATTTTTTATATAGTCACATTCCTTTACCTGATAAAAAAAAAATAGTAATTTGGGGGGGGGGGTGGGGGGGTGGCGGCGGGGGTGAAGTATTCCTTTAAGTGGTTAAGTCAGGAAGTCAGTCAACCATTCATTAAGTCATGACGTCAGTCGGTTAATTGACTAGTGACTATAGGTCATTCTACTAATCAGCTCGTAGTCAGCCAGTTGCGATTGGTTAGCCAGTCAGACAGAGTGAGTCAGCACAACAGCAAACTGTACATTAGCATGCTGATGAGACCATCGCAAAGAGTATGCAGGAGTGTTTCTCCCAGAGGAAAAGTACAGACAGATTTAGAAAGGAGAGAGAGAGAGGGTGGTTCTGCCCAAGAAAAAAAAGAAGACAGAGACAATACGCTGCAAAATATTGAGTGTTATCTTTACTCGTAGAGTTAGATTATTAGCAATCAGGATATTGCCGTCTAGGAAAGAGCAAAAGAAAGGAGAACGATAAGATAAACCTAAGATGTGGAAGAGAGAGCAAGTAAAAGAGAGAAAGAACGTCCCCCTGAGAGTGACAGAAATCGAAGAGAGATGAATACAGAGAGGGAGGAGGTGCCACACTCATAATGAGATGAGGGGAAAGATCAAGTAACAAGAGGAGAGAAAGGAAATATTCCCACCATCATCTAATGAGAAAGGGGCAGAGCAGGCGATGGAGAGAGAGAGGGAGAGATAGAGGACCAATGCCAGGACTGGGATACTGGGAGAGATGGGATAGACAGAGGAGAGAGGAGGTGTTCTACATTCAGGAGGCGGACCCAACCCCCATCCCACCCCGGCAGCTTCGAGTGATGACAGCTGTATGGATGGACACCCTGATTTGTGTGTGTGTGTGTGTGTGTGTGTGTGTGTGTGTGTGTGTGTGTGTGTGTGTGTGTGTGTGTGTTCCTGACATAGGCCACATTATGGCGCAAATGTTGGGGGGAAATTGGTATCTCCAATTTGATTTCATTGCAGTTTCATAAGGTTGGAAATGAAATGGCCCTGAAATAGATCAACTTTAAAACTATGCAGGAGGTTAACTTTAATTAATCACTGAGAGCAGATGTTATATTAGTAATGTATTAACATAATTCCACGTGTGCAGAATAATCTTTATTCATGATCTGTTCTTTTGACCACCTGGGGAGAGGTGGGATGGCGTGGTACCGAGTACTGAGTTTGTGTGGCCTATACACACCCCCACACAACCCTCAATTAGATGTAACTTCTTATGTATACTGGACAGTACAATGTGATAAAATTGTATGAAGTTTGTTTCCGAATGTCTGCATCTCTTTTCAGGGAAGAATATTATTCCCTGATTCATAATTCTACATAATAAAAGGCTCAGTTGTTAGTGTTTACTTGGTCTCATATTCTGCAAGAGCTTTGTAATGGTGGTTATCTAATTTGGGAACAAAACCTTGTCATATTTATGTAAAAAAAAAAAAGACGAATTTTGCACACCTACAAAGGCAACAGGTGCGTAGTAAAAGACCAAGCGGGGGCCCAGACGTAGTAACAGTAAAATAACTCCTGCACACCGTCTTCAAATGCAAAAAAAATCAGAATGGGAAATATTTTCTTGCATTTGAAAACAGTTTTTTCTGTTACTATATACAGTATGTACATGCACACACACCCACACACACACACCCCCCCCCCCCACACACACACACACACACACACACACAGAGCATATAACCATTAGAATTGTATTAGCCTCTGAGTCCCCATTGTCATGTCACTGCACAGTCATCCATCAATGTGCTGAGTATCAATACATGTCAGGGCTAATCAGTCTTTCATATGCCTACAGAACATCACGTTGCATAGCTTTGAGTTATTCAGTATTTCCATAACTAGGAAAGTGACATGAGAGTAAAATAAAGATATATAGTAAATCATATTATGCATGGTGGCAGCTGCAGCCATCAACTAAGTCCCCATGAATTCATACATGTACAGTATCGTGTCTGTTTCTCATTAGCACCACAGCAATAGCCGTTAAAGCCTGCTCTCTCATATATGCTACAATATGCTGTGGCAGCCTTTGTCATTTGATACAAAGTTGCATTTTTGTCTCAAAGTTTACAAAGTAGATTCCTTCAGTCATGCAATCGAGGCATGCAGGAAAGGTGTGGCTTCTGGGGCATTCTAAGGCATATAGAAAGTCACACACCACCTGGGTACATCCAGGGTACTTACAGTACAGCTATGCAATGCTACCAAGCAGTCTCTGTTGTTGCAGGCATTAAGGAAGCATCATACAGTTTCTAGCTCTCACCATTTTACAGTTTGTTGACATCAAACAGATATGTAAAATATGACCAACATATAGAGAGGTTAATCAAGATTTAAAGAAAGATATTTAGGAGAGTTGAGGGTGGTCTACACCAAGAAGGATAACTAAACGATAACTAGTGTTTAACTCAAGTGAATGGCACACACAACTATAAAGACAACAGTGGTGAACGATATCGTTGCGATCACTTTCAGAGCAACCTGATGATCTGTAGAAACACTGACAGCAATCCATCTGAATTTACAAGGGATGTTTACAAAATGTTATCGTTCAGCAGTGTGGACACATGGTTTTCCTTATAGTTATCATTCTTGGTGTGGATGGCCCTGGCGTGGATGGCCCTGGCGTGGATGGCCCTTTTCAAGTGGAAAAGAGTGTACCCTGCTCACTGTTTAAACGGCATGTGACTTTTCTTTTTATGTCAGCCTACACAATCTAATAATGAAGAAACAAGACAAGTGTTTACCCTGCTAGCTGTTTCCCCCCCTTTCTGTAGCCCCCTCCCTGGTTTGTGCATTTAAACCATGTAATTGGAACAATGTGAAATCATGTCCAGCCTGTGACCCTTTTTTACGTCATGTCTCTTGCCGGAGCGTCTAGCGTGCACTGCACCATACGCGATCCAATAAAAGATCCTAAATATAACCACTAAATCACTTGAGGATTTCCATGATTTCCTGCTTGGCTGTGTATCAAACAGAGGGCCCTGTGACACAAACTTTAATCGAGGTATGCGTGTATGTGCGTGTGTGTGTGTGTGTGTGTGTGTGTGTGTATCACAGGCTTGGAAAAAAATAAATATATATATATATATAGAGAGAGAGAGAGATAGAAAAGAGTGAGTGATAGATAAAGAGAGATGGAGAAGGGTGTCTGCACCACACAAGAATTCAAGCCTAGTGGGTTGCGTTTTGGTTCGACTTGTCCTGACAAACCCACTGACTACTTTGTTAAAAGAAGTCCCCTGAGCCAGTAGGCTGACATCATGAGATGGGGTGTGTGTGTGTGTGTGTGTGTGTGTGTGTGTGTGTGTGTGTGTGTGTGTGTGTGTGTGTGTGTGTGTGTGTGTGTGTGTGTGTGTGTGAGAGTTCGCTTGTGTGTGTGTGTGTGTGTGTGTGTACACATGTGGTTGACGCCTCCTTTTGTGCTCGCACCTGCACACGCAGAGGCACAAATTAACGCACACATGTACGGACGGCACTGCAGAGCATAAAACTACTCCTTTGCATGCAGATTTAGAAAATTGATTTCATAAAAGTACAGTATTAAATATTTTATTGACGTGAGCTTTTCGCAGCGAGTCGGCTTTTGATAATGGGAACTAAAGCTACGGTATAGGGGAGGGGCGTTTCGCTCGCTGGTGATGCCCGCCATGCACTGCAGCAGCAGTGGGTGGGGTCATGGGATTATGAGTCACCGTGTTGGGTGGACTTTCAAGTGAGCTAAACTCTTATCAAACCCCAGCCTCCGTATTGGGGGTGAAAGCTTTCGCAGAAAATAGCTTATCGGTCGGCTATTTTCAGCAAAAGCTTTCCCCACAATAACAGAAAACAGAAAATACACTAACATAGAGCCCTGATGGACTCCGCTCAACCTTATGGGGTTTAAGTGGTTAATGTTATTTCCCCATAGCCGTCATGTCGTCCGTGCTTCATCCAAAGTGCATTCTTTGCCATCCCTGACTCATGCAGAACAACTACAGTAGGTCCACCTTTCCTTCCATGGAAATGATACAAACAAAGGTACGATATATTCAAGAATATTCTAATGGCGAAGCCAAGTGATGCATAGACACGAGGAAGGGTTAGAGATCTAACAAAATAAGGATATCACAAGGTTTACTGGGGACGTCAAGACAGTGGCAAGAGGATGTCCTGGTAATCAAAAATATAAATCATTGTATCACGCCACAAACCAAGCTCTAATATAAAAAAGCTTTTGAACCGAACTATACAATTTCATTTTGTGTGTAAAGTGTATGCAGAAATCATTGTATGGGAATCTGTGTTCTTCTGAAGTGGACGAGGTTAGAGGAAGGTCAAACTCGTATTCGATCTCACAGGCAAGAAGACAAATAACACAGACCTCAAACCCTTTTGATTTCTCTTCCATTTGCTAAATAAATCCATGCGATCCAATCCTCTTTTCGTTCCAGTAAACCCTTATTATTCATAAATTCATCATGTATAGTGCTACCAGTATGCAAACCCTGAATGTCCACGTAATAAATCGTCAATGAAAAATATTTGTATGTACAGTGTAGCTCAATAAAATCTCAAGTTCTCTTTAAACGAGTTTGCATGCAGTCAACTGCATAATATACAGGCAATAAGTATGTTGAATCATTGTTTCTTTGGCAGGCCAGAATCCAGCTGGACATGCATAAAGAGATATGTACAATCAAACAAAAATCAAACAAAAATAAACACAGTTCGAGTCATAGAGAAATGCTTACTCTCATATGACCTGAAGATAAACGTTTGTGTGCAAATGTTTAATATAGCCAGTCTGTAAGTTTGGAGGGAGGGGTTGAGACCAGTGGTGTAGTTCAAACCATTCGCAGGAGTATAGAGAATGCCACTGACAGTAGATGTTGTCCGATAGTAGCAGTAGTAGTCATAGCAGGTGTAGTACAATGTGCTATAGAGTATGGCAGTAGGCTGACTATACACCCCTACACCACTGGCAGAGTCCCCACTCAGAGCCCCTCTTCTTTCTCATAGTCCGGGGACACAGGCCTGGAGACGGTGAAAATGTCCTGGCGTTTGATTTTGGTTTTGGGCGTGGTAGAGAGGGAGGCCGAGCTGGCGGGGGGACCCCCCACGGAAGGCCTCCTCCTGTCTGACAGCAGCTTAATAATCTCGGCCACCTGGCTCTCCAGGGCCCCCAGTCGGCCCCCGAGGCTCTGGATGTCCTCTCGGAGCTCCAGCCGCGTTTCATTAAGCGTGGCTTGTAGCGCCTGCTCTGGGATCTGGCAGAAGGAAGGGGACCCCGCTCCTCCTTCTACGCCACCTCCTCCACCCGCTCCCGGGAGGAGGGGGCTGTGGAGGAGAGGGCTGTGGAGGAGAGGGGTGACGGCGGCCGGGGTGCGAGCCTCCCCCGCCCTGTCGATGCGCAGTTCACTCTTGGTGATTCCGCTGTCGCACGAGTCCGTCTTGCGGAGCGGGTTGGTCCCGGCCACGCCCCCTTCCTCTAGGTCCCCGCGCCCTTCCTGACCTTTGCCCTCCTCAGAGAGTATCTCCACGGAGACGGCCTTGACGACGTTGTTGTTGTTCAGACCCTCTCTGTGAACCTCTGCCATGGAGGCCGTCACCGTGTTGGCGGGTGCCATGTTGTTTTTCAGACGCATCCACCCGCCTGCCTTGGCCGCAGGCTTGCCCAGCTTGGGGCTGCCCCCCACTTTGAGCCTCGTAGCGAGCGAAGGTTGCTGCTCGCCCCCTCCTCCTCCGTTGGTGGAGCTCGGCTGGAGCTCCATGATGTCACAGTTGTTCTGCTTGACGGTGGGCGGAGGCTCGCTCACCCGGGCGTAGGCCAGGGTGGAGGCCGGCATGGGCGTCACCTGGGACACCGTCAGCACGCTGCTGCTGGGCGGAGCGCCGTTCTGAAGGGAGCCGGAGTGAGACCTGCTGAGGCTCAGAGGCAGGGAGTGCTGCAGGCTGGAGTGGCCCAGCTGCAGGCTGTTAGGGTGGAGGTGCTGGTGGTGGTGATGGTGGAACTGCAGCTGGTTCTTCTCCAGGTCCAGCTGGGTGGAGGAGATGGCGGTGGAGGTGAGGGAGGAGGTGGCCGCCGTCACCCCCCTCTCCTTCTGCTGTTTGAACTTTTGGAAGAGCTTGCGGACGGGGTGGTCCTGAGGGATGGTCAGCTGCACCTCGTTCTTCGCACGCTGACGCTCCTCTTCCTCCTTCTTCACGTCGCTGATCTTACGGAAAACGATCTGGGAAGACAAACACATGCACGCGCACACACGCACGCACACACGCGCACACACGCGCACACACACAAGAAAAAAACAGCAATCACTTATCAGAACACTTATCATTTCATTATGAATAATATGAATAATAATAATCCCTTCTCTTGCCTTTGTTGCCAAGGGCAATGCATTCATCATTGGTGAAACAGATTTTCCAAGAAATAATAAAAAATACAAAAGAAAGGAAAAAGGACACCACAGTAAGTTTTAATGTCATGGAAATCTGGCTCCATGAGAATCTGTCTCAAATGTTTCTAATTATGTTCTCATGTCATCTTCTCGCTTCACTCCCAATCAAATGCTGCCAAATGCAGCTGATTCCCACAGAGCACTGTTAAATGATCATCCTATTACTCAACCTGAGTCTGGTGCTGTGCACCTGGCGCCTCTGACACACTAATTACATTGGGAATGACAGAAGTCCCATCCAGCCAGCATAGCCAGCCAGGAATGTGTTATTCTTGGTCAAATTATAATGTTCTCGGGGGAAAGCTGACAAGTCAGGTGTGGGTTGTTGTTATTTTTGGAATGAGTTAGTGATTGAGGGAGTCATTTCCAACCCTTCCAACTATCTATTCATCCATCCAGCCATGCATCCATCCACTGTATAACCTCCTGCTTATCCATCCATCTGTGCCTCTTGACATCCATCTACCCTCCCTCCCTCCATCCAGCCATCCCTCGATCTCTCCACCTTTGTCTCCTTGCTTACTACCCACCTGTTTCCAGCTATCCACCCCTTCATCCTTTCCTCCCCCTCCAACCAAGTCATCCTCCTCACCATAGATCAGTTGATTTATCCATCATCCCCACCCATGCTTCCCTCCTACATGTACCTACCTATATCTATCCATCCATCCATTCTCTTCCTCCTTCCCTCTTAGACCCACCCAGACCCCTTCTCCCACCCACTGTGAGAGGTCTGTGATCCACGCCAAGTGATGTCACCTCCCTTTTGTTCTGAATTCTAGGAGGAGCTCAACAGGAGGGGAAACAGAGTGTGAGTGTGTGTGTGTGTGTGTGTGTGTGTGTGTGTGTGTGTGTGTGTGTGTGTGTGTGTGTGTGTGTGTGTGTGTGTGTGTGTGTGTGTGTGTGTGTGTGTGTGTGTCAGCCATCTCTCCTCCTCACCCTCTGGTCCGCTCCGCTCTGCCAGACTGGAGGCAGAACTGGTGAGCCAGTAATTAAAATCTCTTTGAAAAGTTCAGCCTGGTTTAATGAAAATGGCATGCCAAGTTATCACTGATATTTACAGGCATTTGTAAACTTGATGTGATGGTGGTTTTGTCATATCCTTTGTGCATTGGTGCATTCATTGTATGATTTTTAAAATCTCCTAATTAAACTTTAAACTCTTTGCCAGACTACAAAAAGAGGTGACGCATCAGTGGTGACTGTGAGGAATTGCTAAAGACTTTTTTTTATAGTGGGATTAAATATTAAAACATTATACTCAGTACTTTACATTATGGAGTACTGTTGAGTTTATTTCAGTGGCTTTTGGTCACTTCAGGGACTTTAGATCCCTCTCTTACCATAATATGGTAAAACAGCATGCATCTGCAGTGGCATCCAGAAGCCAAGTAAAATCTTGTCTCATGTATTTGTCATCATGATAACGGCATTGTCATTCTTACTCACTTATTTGTGAGGAAGAATGACAATTATTTGTGCAACAATGTCCCTACGGCCTACGTGTTAAGGTTTTTGCACTCTGCTCTGCTCTCAAAATGCTCTAAAAAATGTACTGTATGTGTATATACTTTAAAAAATGCTAATATTATGAGGCGATAAAGCGGAAAAAGCAGATTTTTCACTACAGATAAAGGCATCAGCGCCGTACATCACTGAGGCATCAACTATATGAATAGCTTTGATGCAAAATTCTCACCCCCGGTGTGTAAAGACCTTTATGCTACATCTCGTTACGCTCTGTCATGTCATTTTTCACGCTCCATCATGTTTGCTATGTCATGTTTTGCTAAGTCATGTGTCATTTTAAGCTCCATCATGTTATACTCTGTTATGTCATGCTCTATTAAGTCATGTCACACTACTTGTTTTTGTTTTTTGTTTACCAGTTAAACACTGGACTCTGGAGTGGGAAGAAACAAGGTAAGGAGAGGGCAATAAACATAAAGATAAAGTTAGAGAGAAAGAAAGAAAGACCAAGGACAAATAGAGAAGGACTGATAGATCGATAGAAAGTAATTTAGATAGACAGGAGGAGCCAAGAAAAAGACTCAGCTTAGCCGAGACTTCTACAATTCTGAATAGTCTTTCCGAGTTCTGGTCCAATTCAGGCAAATGGGCTTGTGAAAAAGTGTCGTGCAGGAGAAAAAGTTTGGCACAGAGGCAACAGTTGGCACAGACAATCGCTCTAAAGCTCCTCAAGAGGAGTGGTTTGACTGCGTGGCACAGAGTTGAGTGGCCTGACTGATATTCCTTACTTGGCCTAATTTGTGATGGCCCAATTATTCCAACCTTCTGTCTGTGCAATAATCGAGGCGTTACTCGCACGTGTAAATGAACTGATATTCGGTAACAGCTTGGCTGCCAAAACACATGAACACACATAAGATGGTATTAAAATACCCCAGTATTTTAATTAAAAAAATACCCCAGTATTTTAATACCCTCGTATCAGCCCCTTGATCGGGGTATAAACAAATGTGTGTTTTGGGGGGATTAGGATTTCCGAAGATTATTATTATTGTTCTTCCTGATCTGTTTGTTCAAAAACCTACTGCCGATGGCCTTTTGGCTGCAAAGCCACTTGCACAAACTATTCAAGAACAAATGTGCTTACATTATTGTTATTTCACAGAGAACTTCCTGATGTAGGCTAAGTTAAAATTGGGTTAAGTTTGTTTTCCAGATGTCTTTTCAAACTTTGAGAGGTTGTTTTTAGTCATTTATTTACTGTATGAAATTAAAGCAAATTTCCCTGGGTGTCATTGTTAGCTGAATAGCCTACAGTACAAACACAATAAGTGTTGACTTTAATCTCGAGCGATGATAATTACTCTTCCCTTTTGAAATGCTTGCGCTACTGTCTATAGCATCCTAATTAGCCAAAACACTGACTTACACACAACAATCGTTTGCTCAAACAAATGAGCTAATAATGAACTGCAAGGCTTCATTTAATAGCAAATCTACATGAGCTCACAAGGTGTAGTGCTGAGACGCTTTGTTAGCTTGTAGTTCGGCAATTTCCAGCACGTGACGATACTGGCACGCAACAAAGTATAAATCAAGCGTAACAATCTAGAAATGTGCATGATCCCCCCCGCCCCCATACCTCAAGTTCATGTGACATGGCTTTAGAGAAACAACAGAGACCACAGATCAAAGAGTGAGTGGATGGGCTGACAGGAAAAAAAGACACAACACAAACATCAATCATCAGACAGTGTTCTATTGTCACAGCAAGACGTGTTTCCATTGTTGTGCCTATTGAATTATGCACACACCTGTGACCCAACGTGAGGGGGGTTGTTGCTGAAATGCAGTGACATAACAACAACAAAGCCCTTGTCACATTTTTTTCCCCGCGTGCCGGACAGGGTGGAATGGTGGTAGGGGAGGAAAGGTCACAGGTGTGTCCATTCATGTGTCTGCCCACCCTGAACATTGATTCCCCAGGTAAAATGTAGGCTACATTGCATTACAGTGCGAGACATACAGTATGTGGAGAAAACATATTTCTAATGACCCATTGTGTCATATGGCAAATGAACGCTACGGTCCTTTCCCCCGTCAACTTGGACACTGTGGTACTTTTACTGGCAATAGGGGAAATAACATGTGCTATTAACACATCTAAAATAGCTATACACGTGTTCTGATACACATGCTCTGGTTAAGCATTTTGACTGGTTGAAATAGGCTCTCCAGCCATGCTCAAACCATAATGAAGCACACTTAGCGTTGTTCAAATGAAAAATACCTCATCACTACACATTTTACTCCACAACTGATTAGATATGACTAAGTTCTGCCTTGAAGCTTCTCCCACTCTGGAATCCTCCATCAGCTGTGCCGGTGAGTCAGTGACACAGCGTTATACGCATGCCAAGTTTGCACATGTAATGCCATTAGAGTACTCCCCTCTCTTCCTCTCTCCCCTCCTCACCCCCTTCCCTCCCACCCTCTCTCCCTCCCCCTTCCCTCCCACCCACCCACCCTCTCTCCCTCCCTCCCCCCGGGCCCCCCTCGATCGAGTTGTCACCCCCTCCCTCTCCCCCTCCATATGGCATCAGGCATGCCCAGTCCATATACGGGCATATATGCATGTCCACCACAATCAGACCTACAGTATGCTGGTTAGAACTTAACTACTTTAATTACTTTATTCTTTTACACTTTTTGCATCAGGCTATAATCATGGCTGTTTTTTTGGGGGGGGGGCTTGAATTATTAAAGGGACCTGCTGAGAGGCTAAGAAAATTACACCACAAAGATTGCCATTACACTTCAAATTGGCCCACTCATAATCCCCAACCACATTTCATAAAAATACAGCCATCCTTTCTTGGTACAAACGTTCTTGGCGGAAGTAATAGGCAAGATTTAAATAGATGGTCCATAATTATTTTCTCTCTATTGGAACGAGTACAAATTGCGTAAATGAACATACTGCCAAAAAAATCATTTTTAAACAATACCAATTCAAATTCCCTCCAGCACTTTTAAGCAATGGGGATGGTATGATAGTAAAATTCATTTTTGGGGAAGGAGAAATTAAGTCCTTTGTACCACTTATAGTAGACACATTGAAGAAATAAGTCACTATTTTAATAACTTAAAGAAGGTATTAACATACATAAATAGCGTATTAAAGTTGTATGGCTGTGGGGCTGATAATAAGAATAACCATCCTTAAACATAATACTGTAACAAAGAACTGGTTTTAAGATCTATGTAATGAAAAAAAAATTATGAGATTCAGAAATCAAGCCCATATTTTTGATTGCCTGGATACAGACCACTATAGTCTTCAGTCTGATATCAGGCTATATTTTTGAGTAAACATGGGCAAAATATAGGAAAACTATAGAACTTCTGCTATGTTAGTACTGCACCTTACAAATTGTTTATACATTAGGTTTTTGTAAATTATGAATTCCTGTACATATCACTGACCCTTAATTAAACCCTTAAAAGTAAACATTGTTATGCCAAGATGATTTAATCTATGTAATCTATCATGTTTTTGTAAAAGTGCTGTGCTAACAGTGTGCATGTGTGCGCGGGCAGCACGTGCATGCCTGGCTGCCTGCTGTGAAATATTTTTTGTAATGAAGCAAAGACAAATTGAACCATGACTCACCAAGATGCATCAGTGTTGATTTAATTTGAAAATAATGTGATGTTATATTGAGTCATGCAAGGTGCTCATCATGTCGGCTTGGCGAGCCACCCCGGTGCCACCCAAGCTTTTGACTTTGATCCACATTTCTTGTCTTAAGTCCAACACAAATTCCAGAAGATAAATAATGTTTTGGTTGTAATGTAAATGTAACCGATGATGAAGCATTAATTACTTTGGAAAGTTAGCCGTGCTATAAGCAAGGGATAATGCATGGGGAGGTGGTCATTATTGAAATTTAAAGCCGGACTGAAGGGTCAACCCTGAAGGGTCAGTAATGACCACCTCCCCATGCATTATCCCGCTTATTACACGGCTACTTAATAAATAAATAAATAAATTGACCCAAAAGTAACAACAAAAAAAAGTATTTCCTTGCTTACGGCAATGAAAGTATTCCATCAGTATCGGGCTGGGCGGACAAGTTCGCCTCGGAAAACAAATGACAGCATTTCATAAGGTAACGGGAAGACTCACCCCAAAACACACTTGCCCCCATTGTATTTACCACCGATTTGCCTGTAATACCGCCGGATTTGCCCCGGGGTGACTGTTTTGGGGCGAGCGTTTTGGTACTCCCCTGTTGTTGCGCCACGATAAACAAGGAAGTGTAGTGGATCAAATAGAATCACTTCTCGGTTATTGCCTAGGTCTATTTCTCACTTCAAATGTTTTCAAAAACATTCTTGAGAGCAACGTTTAGTTGTAAATGACATTGTTTGTTTGTTTACATGGCTGTCATGTTGGATAAAGCATAAAACCAAGCAGTGCAGGTTGACATGAGCAGGTGTTCTGAGTCTCTGATTAGACAGCGGTCCGTTATAGAGCTCATCGGTCATTATCCAGAAATAATGACCGATGACTGACCAATCAGAATCAAGCATTCAACCAAGCCGTGTAATAAGAACAGTATAATGCACTTTTTGGGAAAATAACTGTCATGATGTTATTTTCTGATAACTCCTTTTGTTACATTTTGATCCACATGTTCAAATATGATCAAAGAAATAAAAGAAATGTGTATTAACCACATAAACACTAGCATCCCTATTTTGGGCTTGTCATAATAGGGGAACATTCAGCGAAAATAGCAGATCTACAAGCTCACAATGCATTGCGCTGCAACACATTGAGAGCTTCTTGTAGATCGGCTATTTTCAGCTTAGAGATTTGGTGTGTATAGGGACAAAAAGAAGGCACCAAGTATAGAGCTCTGGGGGACCACGGTCAACGAAGTATATAGGGTTTATGTGGTTAAGAGCAAAGAATGTGTAGACTTCACCCTTTTCTCTTATAACATTCTTGAGGCATATTTTATTTAAAATACAGTGAAAACAGTAGATCTACAAGCTTGCACAAGGTGCTATGATGCGACGTGTTGTGAGCTTTTAGATCTAGATTTACTAATACTTTGTCATTTGTACTATTGAATACTTAATCATTTAAAAAAAACATTTGAATACTTAAGTAAGTACTCTAGTGATTTAACTCAAGTACAAATTAGACCTGAGCAATTTTCACTTGTAGTTGAGTAGGCCTAATATTTGATCAGGACTATAATTTCACTCAAGTACTGTCCACCACTGGTATTGTCAGTGCGTTAACAGTTTTGGCCACAGGGGGCACCCCACTTTACCCTTTTCTACATGACTGCACTAACAGGCATGATGGCGTCACACAGAAACTGATGTCACCCCTGTGCCCTCCTCCCGTGAGACCACCCCATGCTCCACCAGAGGATTCTAAATGCAGATTCTATAACGCCTATCGCAACAGCATTAGCACACGTAGCCTAGGGAGGAGGAAGGCACCGACCTCCAATAGAATGCCCCAGCAGGAATTACGCAACAAGAAAATATCATGAAAAAATAAAGCGACAAATAAAAACGACAAAAATGACACTCAACCCTCGCCAAGAGACAAGAATGCACATGAAATATTCACACATGAGCCTACAGGTTTTGTTTTTATGACACACACATAAAAACCCAACAAATACAAAAAATCCAAATGACGATTTGAGAAGTGTGTAAAAATGTGACTGTTGTGTTTTTGTACACTGTGTGCCATGAGGAGCCCAGGCTGTTCCTGTTTGAAATTAGCATAATTTATCTTTCTTTGTTTTACAGTAGGTTATATGTAAACATGCAATGTAATGATTAATCTACAGACAGACTGTCTATTATACAGTCTGTGCCTTGGCATAGTATGGGAGATCCTGTTTGTCTTGTTCAATTAGTGCCCAATGCCATCAAATTAAACATATGTATGCAGTACAATATAACAATGGACAAACTGGTCAATAAAAAAAAGGTACAGATTCCTATAGCCAGCCTTCTACCTCTGGTTACTGAACAGCTGGAGAATAAAGGACCGTATTGGTGGTTTGGCATTCAATCCATTGACTACAACTCAAACTTGACATTAATTCAGACGATTCAGAGAAATTATTTTTGAGGAAGCTATATTGGATTTACTTTATTTTCATAGTTTCATATGCAATTCAAATGTCCATTGGGTAACACTATTATGCAGGTAAATTTGGTCACTTTTGAATAACTTTGGACAAAATGTAAAGACTTTCCTATTCTGGGAAATCAAACTGCTGTTTTTGCAGCGCACCTTAACTAACGTCCATAAGTATATCATGCACACGCAGTACACATCTGCTGCTATGTTCACGCACCTTTATATCTTATCTCAGGTATCATGTGTAAATATGTAGATAACTTGTTTGTTTTTTGTTTTTTTTGCTCTCTTGTTTGATCTCCTTTCCCCCCCTCTTCTTCTTCTTCCCTTTCTTTTTTTCTATGGAAATAACGATACGATGGGAACAATGCACAAAAACGAATTTCACCCACTGTTTTCGTTCTGTAAACCTGTGATGTGACAATAAAGCTGATTTCACTGAGAAATGAATGGCTTTGTAAATGACTTAGAATGATAGACCTTTAATGATCCTACGTGGGAAATTCAGTCCGCAGTTATATGCTTGATTTCTCTATCATAACGTACTTGTTTGAAGAGCAAAATATTTAATACCAAGAAATATTGTATACCACAGTATTTTGGTAGATACAATATACCCTGTACAGTGAAATGTCATACCGTTATTACCCTAGCCCATGGGTCTTCAACAGGGGGTCCGGGACCACTAGGGGGTCCTCAGAGTTACTACAGGGGGTTGTGAAATGTTTGTGTGATAGGAACTTAGTTTTTTACATTAACAAGACCACACTTGAACCCTAGCATCCCTATTCTGGTCGGAATATTCACCGAAAATAGCAGATCTACATGCCGGTGCATGTAGATAATCTGTCAACAAACAACATGAATTCACACAACACTGGTGCTAGTGCTGTCAAATAAGTCTACGAAGATATCTATGAAAAGGTTTAATCTGCAACATAATTTTATACAATATGTAGTAAGGGTCCCTCCATCTCTCACTCAGCCAAGGGGTCTTTGGCCTGAAAAACATCGATGACCCCTGTTGACCACAGTGTTTTTGTAGATACCATACCGTACTGTAAAATGTCATACTGTTATTACCCCAGCCTACAGTACACAGCCATGTTTTATTCATCCTCTCTCAAGTCCCTCACAGCACAGCTGTGGAGGCATGGACACTCTGACCATCAGGGGAGACATCAAGCGTCTATTTTTGGGTGCCGGCACATCAAAGTGTCCCCTGTGCTGTAAGGACCCAGACTGAATTAAGACAACCCAAAACATCAACATAGGCAGTCGCGGCAGCACAAACGCAGTGTGTGGTGTTTATACAATGCCCCAATGGATATTTGGGACATTTAAATATTAATCGTCTCCTCCCGGTTTTGCTGGCGGAGCAGAAGGAAAAGTATCATGACTTCATCAGGATTTCAAAGGGAAGGAGATGTTTCATCTAATTAATGTCTTCATTTTCAGCACAGCTTTTATTCTCTGGCTTCAGCAAGATGCAGATCACAGTAGCCTATAATAATGTATACGTATATAATGTGAGCAGAGAGCCGGGGACAAAGAGGGAGAGAGAGAGAGAGAGATGCTAACTCAATGTAAAATCTAGTGTTCATTTAACTCTGTGTGTAAAAATGTGCCCACTCTCAAGAGTCAAACTAAACACTTTGTGCTATACTTTGTCTTATGATGGTGTTGCACAATGACAGTAGCCGAGCTTGTAGATCTGCTATTTTTAGGGGGGGAAAAGTCAATGTTTGAACAAAATAAAAAAAGTCACCCATAATAACACATGACCAAAATAGGGATGCCAGGTTGGAAGTAATTTCACTCTGCAGAGAGGGGGTAGAATGGAGGATGCTGGTTGCTTTATCTACCAAACTCAATATCAAACGATGCCCTGGAGTAATCTACTGCCTAGTGCTGTGAGCATGATTAACTCTGCCTCAGATCCGTCTATAGCCCAATATATGCCTCAACACACGACAGTGTCACACACCAAAAATAGCAGACCTACAAACTCACAACGCATCGCGTCCGTGACCCGTTGTGAACTTGTTGGTCGGCTATTTTCTTACGACAAAGTATGAATCGGGCTCATCTCGTCTCCGTGCCTCTCTCCTCCTGCACTCACTGCCACTCTCTCCTCCTCACCCACTCATTCCTCTCTCCCTCGTATTGTCTAGTCTCGTCCTCCCTCCATCGCTTTACATTTGTCTCTTTCTCTCTCTCTCCATCTTCTCTTTATCTTGCTCTCTGGCTCTCTGCCCCCTCTCTTGCTCTCTGCTCTCTACTGTATATGTTGCGCTCTGCTTTCTATCTTGCTCTCTCTTTCGCAAGCTCACTCGCTCTCCCCTCTTGGCATCATATTTTTAAACTTAATGCCACTCTGTCTCATACAGTATCTCTGCTACTGTATCTCGCATTGTTTCCCACTGTCAACGCCAAATGGGAAATACATCAATTCTATGGCTTATCAATTCTTGCTTATGCACATAGGCTGGGTGTTTCAAATGACACCGTCTCTCATTCATCACCAATGTCTGGTGGAAGCCTCTGGATAGCCGCTGTGTGTGTGTGTGTGTGTGTGTGTGTGTGTGTGTGTGTGTGTGTGTGTGTGTGTGTGTGTGTGTGTGTGTGTGTGTGTGTGTGTGTGTGTGTGTGTGTGTGTGTGTGCGCGTGCATGAGCATGTGTGTGTATGTGAGAGCAGCATGAAGGCATGTTGTGTGGCAAGCAGGAATGACAAAGTGGCTTGTTAGCAAGGTGCATCATGACTTACTTGCATAACAGGTCACAGTTAGAGACACATGCATACAATATATGGCATAGAAACACAATGAATGGACTCGGTGCAGTCTACGTCAGTCAAGTTCTCAAAGTGGTGTCTGGGGACCCCAGGGATCCTTGAGGGGATGCCAGGGGGTCCTCAGCTAAATGATTGATAGTTAGGAACCAAATGGACCTTTACGAGTCTGTAACTATGATGGTGTTGCACAATGAGAGTAGCCGAGTTTGCAGTTCTGCTATTTTCAGGGGGAAAAAACTCAAAACATATTATTTATTTTTTTACAAATGGAACCAAATGGACCCTTACGGGTCCCTTAAGGCAGTAGTTCTCAAAGTGCCTACGACCCCCAAAATGTTCCCCATCTGAAAAGGTTTTGTGCCATGGACCCCCATAAGGGAATATTTATGTTAAAAAAATCTAAATTATTCAACATTTTCAAACACTTTCACGATTTTGAAAATATTTTCAAAAATAGCAGTACAGGCTGCGAGCTTGTACATCTGCTGAAGCTGTGAGCTTGTATATCTGCTATTTTTGAGTAGCCAACCTATCAAATATGGATGAGGTTAAAATGATTGTAATGCTGTATTAAGACATTTTCCTGGGGACCCCCTGGAACCCCCTCAAGGACCTCTGGCAGACCTGCAATCCCATAGTCCAGAATGTACTTGTAGGGTTTCCACTGGCAAGTCCCGGCGCCGCACCACACCGCCTACTTCTGTGGTCGTTTCCATATACAAGCACCTGGGCCAAAGTGGGCTCAGCGGGGCCGAAGAGGGCCGAAAAGGGTGCCAATTATGGCCCCACACCAGAATGGTCTGAGGCAGGCCAAACAGGGCCAAACCGGTGATGTGTAATGCTGCTTGCTACTGATTGGCCGTGGTCATGATGCTTCGGTAGACTAAAGTACTTGCTCTCCCCCAGGACTTCAGAACATGTATATAGCTTGAGGTGATTTTTATTTGTATTATGTATTTAGCACTGGGCACTGGGCTTTGCTGCGATTTGTTTTCATTTTTGGGCGGTGAAACCGCCCCTATATGTGAGGTTTGGATATTTGCACCCCCCAATCCTGCGCTGTGATTGGCCACCAGTGTACCCCCCTAACCCTGCACCGTGATTGGCCAATCACAGTCTATTCAGGACTGTGATTGGCTAGTGAAACATGACACATGTGCATAGCCCTATAAATAGGACTATGCACTTAAAAAAAACACATTTATGGGTTTTTTTAAGTGAATCACACATTGTGGGTGGATTGGTTGACTCCATTCAGTATTGTGATTAGCTAGCAAGACACCGCCCACTTCACACTGGGTGTGATTTTTGTTTATAAACAGTTTTATTAACAACATCCATTTGGTTCCATTTTTACAGTTTACAGACCTGTAAGGGTCCAGTTTGGTTCTTACCGATAGCTGGAGTACTCCTGCAAAGGTGATTTGCATTTGTATACAGGACAATTGGCCACTTAATTGTCTATATTACATTGTTAGGTAAGAAGCAATGATCTCCACCTATGTACTTACATTGCAAAGGAGTGTCAATGACCATAGTCTGCTACGCATACCTGTGGATTTGAGAGGGGGTACTATTGTGCTACGGATACCGGAGATATTTTGAGTGCTGGGCCATGCAAGGCTTTGCGAAGGCAAAAGGTGCGGTGTGGTGCGGGGCTGGACTGCCAGCCCAAACGGGAGAAAATGTCCGTAGAGAAAGCACTGAAATGATTGCGTTATTCAGTTTGAATTATGATGAGTGAGTCAGTATTAACCTTATAAGAAATAAATACTAATGAGCTGTTTCACAGGAACTGCAGTTGGGGGAAATTAAAATGTCTTGCTCATGAGTACCTAATTTTGTTTTAGTGGATTGTTGATATGTGCTACTATCACCACATCAAATTCCACTGCATTTAAAATTATTCATTTATCTAATTTCTCGTTCCTTCTGAGCTGATCCCCCAAAATATTAAATAGAACACAGAAGAATAGTAATTAGTTAAACCTACAAGCTCATAACGCATCACTATGCGATGCAATGTTGTTTGCATTGTTTTTGAAAATGTCAAAATTTCAATACAGCAATGCATTTATATAAGAAAAAGAAAGTTTTGTAATTTGTACTTATAAGTACTTATAGTATTTTTAAAAGCACTCCAGTACTCCAGCACCTTAACTCGAGTACACATTTGACTGAGAAACTTTCACTTGTAGTTGAGTAATATTTGACCAGGAGTATCTTCTACACTTTGACTAGTAGACCTACTGGGCAGTACTTTGTCCACCACTATCAAACACACCTGTGTCCCACAGCAGGAGAACCACATTGCCTCCACATGTTCTGTCATCCTATCAGGACCTGGACCATCATAAATCAGGTGGTATAGAAGTGGTTCTCAAACTTTGTTGGCTTCTGTACCCTCTTTCCCTGATTTCTGAATACCCCTTCAACATTTTGCCAAGAAAACTGCAAAAGAAAACCATAACTAGCATGATTTGAATTCATAATAACACGCCTTGTGAAGTAATATTAAAAATAAGAAATTGAGTGAAATAGTTGCAATAGGTTCAGCCTGAGCAGATTTATTTTAAAATGCAGCCATAACTTTCAAGTCAAGTTTTTCAAAAATGTGCTGACTTCCATTCAGTAACAGTTGTGCAGGTCAAGGTTTTGTTGTAATTTGTATAACACTTTACAGATAAGCAGGCTCACAGTTGGTCAAGGTTTTATCGTTAGACATAACTAAATTATAACAAACATAAATAATTTCTCTCATATTCATACCTCTGCGTACTCAAAGGGATACCTGTACCCCAATTGAGAAACACAGTTGCACACTGGATCCTGCTGCCATGTATAATTTATTATTTTACCAACAAAGATGATGAAATAAGATTTTTATCACACAGATTCATCAGACAGTTTGAGGAAGAGCTAGACACTGAAAATGTCACCGTAAAATAATAAATTATCCATGGGAGCATGGATAATACGGATTCTATTATTCTTTTCTAAAGTGTTCTTCTACCCAGCATCTAGGATGTTATTCTTTGGATGTGTGTGCCTTTGTAAACCTTTTGCATCTTGTATTTTATAACCTTACTCAACTCCACAGGCTTGATTTCACCTCCACCCACCTTCCAAGTCCAAGAATGATCCACTCCATCCTGCTGGCTGTGTGGACACAACCCAGACTATTTGTTGAGGGTTGCATCACGGTCAAAGAACCATCTACGTTCATACAGTGGTGTAACGTAACTAAGTACATTTACTCAAGTACTGTACTTTAGTACAGTTTTTAGGTACTTGTACTTTACTTGAGTATGTCCATTTTTCAATACTTTTATATGCTACTTCTACACTCTACACTACATCTAAGGTAAAATAGTACTTTTAACTCCATCTACATTTATTTGAAAAGTTACAAGTTACTTTGTAGATTTAGATTATTATTAAAAAACATACATCAACCAATTAAGCCCTATTTAATTAAGGGCTTAGTTGAGCGGCAAAAATAGTTGATCTACAAGCTCATATAGATATGCTAATTTCAGTTCACCACGCTGTGCACAACGAAGTATATTTTTCCATTTTTGGGGGAGTGACAAATCCCTCTGATCCCGTGGTTAAGTCTGAGGCCGGACTCACACAGTCGAGTGCAGCATGCGTTTTACCCATACACACCCATTCATTTCCCCCCTCTCCCCTTCCCACTCCCTCGCGGCACGTCGCACGCTTGAAAACCACTTGACTTCCATTGGACATTAATTGAAATCGGACGCGCCCCCCCGTCAGCCCCCACGTATCCGGCACGTTGACGCACGTCTATGTGTGAGTGGGGCCTCAAGGCTCTGTCACGTGAGGCCAGTCGATTCAAGCGGCCGCGTTTTGCCGTCACGGTAATGAAATCCAGGTGCATGCGCTCGCCTCAACCTCCAGACTCATTACCACCACAAAACAGAGAATCAAAAGCTGTGTTAATTTTATCACATTGTCTGCAGGTGCTGATGTATAACAATTAATCTAATTGCCAGTGGCGGTGGCCAAAGCCAAGTCAGCACAGCTGAAACTTACACAGACACTCCAATACCACAGCTGGCAACCAGTGGGCCCTTCAAACATTATAAATTATGCAGAAAGCACTCAGAGTAATAGAACATGATATAACTGCAGTGGAAATGCTCCGCCATTTCCCACACATTAGCTGTGTTATTCCAAAAGGTAATGATAGTAATGAGAGGAAGTTTGCGTAGCAGGAGCACGATCTGGTTAATCGCATAATACCTGGGAAACAGATGAGGGAAATTAGGAAGACTTAATCATGGATGCTGCGAAGCAAAATCCATGAATGGAACTATAAGGTTCGAATTTTACTGTAAGGTAATCGAGATTGATGAAAATATTACACTGTATCACTGAGGATTTGCTGTGTGTGTTTGTGAGTCTGTGTGTGAGTCAGCTTAATCTGTTCGCAAAGGGAGCCATAATATCTACATGCCTCCATGAGTGTACGTGACGTGCGTGCGCGATGCGTATTGCGTAAGAGGGCTCGATCCCGCACTTGATTGCATTCTCTCTCTGGTGGTTGAGTTATAGCGCTCTGTGAGCTCGCTTCCTGCGCCCCCTCAGGCTAGCTGATGGATAGGCCCTGCGTTGGCAACGCTCACACGCAATCACAGAGAATGAATAAAGCTGCCTAACTGGACCCCAGGCACACGTATGCAAACACACACACACAGGATTCACACACTATTGATTGAGAGTGAGGAAAAATTAAATCACATATATATTGCGTAGGGAATTGGCTGTGATGGGGTGGGGGGAGGCAGAGAGAGAAGGAGAGAGAGAGTGCTGTAGTAGAGGGTTTCTACTTGAGCTGCGCTATCATTCTAAAGGGTCTGCACTTCTAAAAATAGACAATGCCGGTTGAAGATGTGAAACTGCAGAGAACTGTGGAGGCTTCAGAGGTATTTTACAGATTAATTAATTTGGTTTGAAGATATGTGGTAGTGTGAGTCTCTCTTACACACTCATACTGTACATAATCATAAACCACACACAGAAGCCATACACCATCACAAACAGGCACACACACACACACACACACACACACACACACACACACACACACACACACACACACACACACACACACACACACACACACAGTTTATAAATACTAAATAGATTTACAAGCTTACAACATGTTGCAGTGTGATGCGTTGTGGGCTTGCATATCGGCTATTTTAAGAAGAAATCAGGCTTAACTCGTCTTCCTTTTCTACTATCTGTCTCGCGTTCCCTTGGCACATCACAACAACCGAGCTCCAGAGACAGGGAGCACCTGGGGGAGAGGCCCCGGCGCTCTCTCCCACTCAGCGGACGCTCTCTGTGGGCGAGTGCATGACACATCCTGGGTCCCCAGGTATTACTAGCTGTCATCACTCCTCCTACACACATGCACACATTTATATTACTATACTTGTGAAGACATCAAAACTTTTAACCATAACCATAAAGCCTGAGTTATACTCAGTTGTGCGCTAGTGTCGCACACAATAGTGGTACAGTGCAAGCTCACAATGCGTCACCCTGCGACCGCGCAACGCAACTCCAACCCCTAAACCTAACCCCTAAATGCCTATTCTGAATATTTTCCTAATTGTAAGCCGAACACAAAAAAATCCGTTATAACCTTATAACAACGATTTCTCAAGGAAATTGTCATAATGTCTATTTCTTCAAATCTACTATACTTGTGGGGACATTTGTACACAAGTAAGTATAGTAATACAAGCACACACACACACACACACACACACACAAACACACACATGTTTAACAAATACACGCAGAGATGCACACACACATTCACACCTACTGTATACAGTACACATAAATATAAACTTGGACGCATGCACATAGACAAACATACATTAAACAATTTTTCACAGAATGCCACAAACCGTTTATCGTATCATTAATAATTTCAGAGTACTGTAGCTGATCTTAACTGTGCACAGTGATACTATCTGTGATAACATACAGTAAGTCATAATAACCACACACACTGGAAAACCACAGAGAAAAGCTTAACGAGAATTATGAGCTCACAGTTGTGTTCCCCGCTGCCAATTTTAGAGCAAGTAGTTTTTCTCATTTGTGGCAAGAAATCCACACACACACACACACACACACACACACACACACACACACACACATACAGTACACACACACCTGTTACAAACAGTAAGGTGCGCAAGAACGGCCATGTGCGCAAATAGGGATGCACACACCCAGACATGTATACACATACAGTATAGACACTGTGCATAGACACTAAAACACAGACACACAAAACCTTATTATGCACTTGTGCACAAAACACGCACGCACGCATGCACGCACGCATGCACGCGTGTACACAGTAACTAGCTAATCTCACTCAAGAGCATTGTTAAAACGTGAGCGGACAGTTAATGGATTCATTCCCCCAGTCAGTCAAGTTTTATGTCTTATTCATGTTGACTGATGAGTGAGCAGTTGTCTCACAGCCGTGAGGGACTTGAACCATGCGTGATCGTCATGGTAGCGGACAGGCACACAAACCAGCCCAGCCACTCCGGCTCCACATGTTAGTTCTTCTCGTCTCTGTGAATGGAATCTGCAGAGAGCAGCCTTCATGTTTCTCTTGATGCAATTCAAACTTCTACTCTGGAGACAAAGCGGGAGAAGTGGGTCACATTCTGCTCTTCAGTTCAACGATTTATTATTTATTACCAGACGGGAGAGGAGAGGAAAATGAGACTGTGTGTTATGGTTGACTTGTTCTCTAACCTCACTCGGCTTCGTACTTCTCTACACAGTCGCACATCCTCACAGTAAACAAGGCAAGGGAGTGTGTGTGTGTTGTGGGTGAGCACACACACACACACACACACACACACACACACACACACACACACACCCCCCTCGGAATCATACATGTAAACTTGCTCATATACTGTACAAGTTTGTAAAAAAAAGACATGCATGTTCACACACACCCCACTGTATAGGGGTTAGATACGCTTCACTGCTCACACAGTTGGACAGACACACAGGTGTGTGCGGGCGCACACACACTTATTTCTGTCCCCTTTTACAACATATTTCTAAAATCCATACACGTCTGCTGTGTTTCTCACATGTGTGCGCTGGCAAAATTATGCACGCACGTATCTCCATGTTTCCCCTCATCTCTCAGACACTCTTCCATGCACCTAATGTAGCCTCCCCTATTTATTATTAATACACAGAGAGCTCCTCAGCAGTACTTGTGACAATATAACAATTCTAATGAAGGTTTTATGTATTATCAACAGAAAAGGGATAGAAGGCGGAGGGAGTCATATTAAAATCTTTCAACATTATTATTTCTAATATGTTGAACGTAGGGCCTTGGGTGTGTGTGTGTGTGTGTGTGTGTGTGTGTGTGTGTGTGTGTGTGTGTGTGTGTGTGTGTGTGTGTATACTGTGCATATTTATAAATAGTCTGGCATGTTTACAGTTTACCAGACATTTGTAATAAAAAACAGTACATTTTCAATACGTGTGATGAGGATACAGTAGCGTACTGTAACTTGCGTTATGGTTCCAAATAACCCATCAGAGATTGAGATCGACATAATTTAATAACAAACACATTAACATGCCTGCATGCTTAAGTCAATGGCTTACAAGCATTGTTACTGTACAGTCACATGAATTCAAATCATTTGAGAAATCATGGCAAAACACGCAGATGATCACAGCACAGCAGGACATCAAGTTAACTAAAAACTTTTTTTTTTTGCGCACACACACAGTCCTGGAGAGTTCTGGGATCCCCAGCATGTTCACCACTCTGAAACAGAGACGCTTGCATTCACGCACGGCTCAGTCACGTACTGCGGAAGGATGATGGACGGATCCCCAGGGATCTCCTCTATGGAGAATTAGTTCTGGGGAAACGTCCTATAGGCAGACCTCAACTGCGCTACAAGAGAGACCTGAAGGCCCAGAGTGTTGGCCTAAACACCTGGGAAACTTCAGCCTCAGATCCAACTGCTTGTAGACAGACCATACAGGATGGCCTCTCCGAGTTCGAAGAGACGCTTGGCCAGCAGTCCGTGGCGAAGAGACTGAGGCAATAGAATGAGCCCCGAAGCCAGACAGACAGACCAGCATCAATCTTTACCTGTGTTCAGTGCGGAAGGGAATGCAAAATCCTGCATTGGTCTATTCAGCCACACCCGACATGGCACCAAAAGCAACTGAATCACCATCCAGAGCACAACTCCATAGTCTCCCGAGACTGACGGATGTCAATGAGTGACAGTAGCTCTTCAATTTACTGGTATGTTTTAATGTAGGCGTCCTGTGGGGACGTGTATTGATTTCAAATTTCTAGAATACCTGCATACAGTAGATATCCCAGCACGCGAGTGTGAATGAAAAGTGTCACTTTACTGGCACCTTCATCGCAGTGCGTCATGATGGTACTTACAGTATGTTCTATCAACAAAATGCTTCTTAAAAACATTGTTGGTGTAAAAGATTTGCTGTAAAAAGCTCTTGTATGCGTACCAGTGGAGCGTATGTGTGTAGTTTGTTTGTGTTTACCGGTGCGAGAAAGAATGTGTGTGACAGCTGTCACACACGAAGAAGGAAAATATAAAAAGGAAAAAGTATCAGCTCTGAGTATACAGCATCCCACGCCGAGACGCTGACGGGCATGGAGACTGCATTGTCTGATCATAGTGATCGTATCACAGCACAGGAGGAAACCTGCTCTCTACTGCAGTCGATGTAAAAAGGAGGGCGGTCAAAAAAAGGTCAATGAGCTCAAATGATCTGATTGGGGCAGAGCCAAATGGGTTAATAGGTGAGAAATGTGAGGAATGTCAGGCATGCTTAGTCTCTCAGTTGAACTGTTATTTTAAAACTCCTATAACCCTATAACGCCAAACGTATCATATATGATACACACAACTAATTATTTTTGAATAAATCAGTGTAATCAATACTTGGACCAAGAACCTGTTGTATCATATCTGACACATCCCCACTTCCCCCTGGACCATACCATTTGCACTGCAGGTAGTTACAGAGCCTCAGGTGGTCTGACCCAAAATGGCTGCCATCAACTAAACAGGAGAGGTTGATGCACTACTACAAACAATTATTTTGTAAGCAGTTCTGGTAAGTTTTCCTAGTATATCTTTACTAATATTTTGAAATAAGTGTTTGATAACTTGAATGCACTTATGAGCTCTAAAAATTTAGCATTTGAGTTTGTTTTTTACGATGTCAAAGTGTTTGTATCATATTCGATACTACAGGTCTATAGTCCTTTACGATGTCAAAGTGCTTGTATCATATTTGATACTACAGGTCTAAAAGAAATGTTAAAGTTGTTAAAACCGACTTGAAATACCCCTTGTAATACCCCTTGTATCAAATATGATACAACAAATAAAGGATACAAAGGAATGTTAAAAAAAATAATACAAAATTACAAATGTTTTAAGACCCAATAAAGTGTCCCTTTCCAAAATTTTGGAACTTTCCTTCATAGTTCAGGCTTTACAGGGATAAGAGATATTTGGAGCTCTGTTCTGCTCATCACTGTGCTCATGTGTGTAACACTGAGATGGGTTTCATGGCCTTCGGTCATCTGCCTCAGATTCTTGCTCCGAGAGCTGTTATTTAGCCCTTATTTTACGTTATGCCAGTTAGCCCCTCAGCTATGTTCTATTTTTAAACGTGGAAGCCTGCTACAAAATAAGGTCTTAGTCTACTTAGTCTAGATCCACTGTAATAATAATTGATAACTATGCTGTACTCTAAATAGACCATGCCCATTTCAACTAAACTAGATTTCCACCATTTTACAAGGTCACGTGACAGCATCAATATATATGGCTAAGAAACACTTGTTACCGAAATACTATAGGTTATAGATACAGTAGACATCTCCACCTACGGATACATCTGGGGACACCTAAATTCAATATATGGGCTTGAACGATTGAGAAAAACAGCACTAACAAACCTACAGCCAATGCTTTGAAAACCGATCGTGATACCATCCATATATGAAGCTCTTCTCTAAAGTATTTCAATGGTTTTTTTTTATGCTGTTTGCAAGTTTTAGCCCACTCACTGAATTTAGATGTCACCACACGTATCAGTACGCAGAGATCTCTGATTGTTTGGTTATGCGAGAGTACAGATAGAGCAGAAAAGCTCAAACATTGTCACATGACAAATTGCATAATCATTCAAACATCTTCAACTAGAATTTCCCAAGACATGTATACAAACATTCAGTGGCTGCCATACCATCTTGTAAATAACACAACTGGCGTGAAACTGAAATCATTCACTTTAATGTCTCAATTATTTATAGATTTGCAAGTTTTAACGCTAAACACTTCAGACAACTTAAGCTTTCCATTCTACGATGATTCTGTAGGCTTCACAATGTGTAAATCAATAATTGACCTTCTGTCTGACATGCACCATTCAGCACCATGGACAGCGTAAGGCTTAGAGAGGAAAAGAGAGAGGAAATAAGGTCTATATTCACTGTTGGGATATTTCAGAAAACATTTTTACTCTTTGATTTCATCATTGAGTTCTGTTCTGGTTGTGATGTCCGTTTAACCCATTCAAACCGGGAACGCATCTGTGTCATTTTAGATGTCTTTGGCTATTCAAAAATAGCAGATATACAAGCTAATAGCACGGCAACGAGTGCCACACTATGAACTTGTAGATCTGCTATTTATGAAAAATCGTGAATATTTGTGCAAATCTTTGAATATTTATATATTTTTAAAGCGAACATTTGTAACTCAAATCTTTGCTTCTGGGGGGTCCCTAGAACAAAACAGTTTGAGATGGGGGGTCCGCGGCCAAATACATATCTAACTAGAAAAAGTGCTCCTCGGAGCACAGGTCTCCGCCAGGTCAGGTAGGTTATTGTGGCCTCCTGGTGGCGCTATAATAGGCCAATGTGAAAAGGGTGGCATTTCTTTCTCGGCCTAGTGGGAATGTGCGTGCATTCATGATTTGAGGCATTTTGTTGCAAAAATGTGTTTTGCTAAAGTAGACCTGCTGGTGGCACTATAACAGGGCAATGTGAAAAGGGTGGCATTTCTTCCGCGGCCTAGTGGGAATGTGCGTGCAAATTTTCACGGAAATCGCAAGCTGCTTTCATGATTTGAGACATTTTGTTCAAAACTGACCAATCCTGCAAATTTTGGAAGCCAACCTTAGCCAATCAGGATGGAATATGAAATATCGGACAGATGCGTCTTGATCACATTGACTATAGAGATACTGTGTACCGATTTGCGTGATGTTTGGTTAAAATCTGAACGATTAATATCCAAAAATGTTACTGACATAAGTCGGCCTCCTGGTGGCGCTGTAAAAAGCAGATGTGAAAAATGCAGTGCAGATGTTTTTCCTTGGCCTCTAGAGAGTATGCGTGCAAAGTTTCACGCAGATCGGTGCAGTTATAGTTAAAAATGCAAATTGGCCTGTTATAGCGCCACCATGAGGCTGATTTGAAAAGTTTTAAGTGGCATTTCTTCCTCGGCCTAGTGGGAATGTGCGTGTGCAATTTTATGGAAATGGCAAGCTGCGTTCATGATTTGAGGCAGTTTGTTCAAAACTAACCAATCCTGCAAACTTTGGAAGCCAACCTTAGCCAATGAGGATGGAATATGGGAAATTGAACAGATCCGGGTTGATCACATGACTATAGAGATACTGTGTACCGATTTGCATGACGTTTAATTAAAGCTATAGGAGTAATGGGGAAAAAATGTGTTTTGCACACATCGGCCTCCAGGTGGCGCTATAACAGGCCCATGTGAAAAATGTGGGGCAGAGGTTCTGAATTGGCATCCAGGGAGTGTGTGTGCACAGTTTTGCAGCGACCGGGCCAACGGTGCCAGAGATTAGCTGCTAACACACAGACAGGACGGACACACGGACACACACACGACGGACGGACGGAACGGACGGACAGGGGCGAAACATACTCTCTCGCCATGCCTTTCGGCCTGGCGGAGACAAAAATGTTTTCTAAATCCTAACAGTATATTGCTATATCAGTGGTGCTCCAACTTTTCCATGTGAAGGACCCCCAAAATTATATGTATTTCTCTACTCGGGAGAGAAGCGGCTCATGTGTTTGGGAAACCCAGTCCCCAGAGTTATTTGATGGTCAAGGCTGTAATTAAAAATAACAGCCTTCTTTGTTACATTCAAGCGACTGAGATAACATTATCCAGGCTGTGAGTGAACATGTGGACTAATATACTCTACGCACGTATCCCCTGCACGCCTGCCCCTATACAGAAACCATTACATTTTCTCTCTCTAGGTGTGCATTCAAAATGACATGACTTTTGCCTGCATGCAAAGTTTACTGAGGTAGAGTACACTACACCTCTAAACACACACACACACACACACACACACACACACACACACACACACACACACACACACACACACACACACACACACACACACACACACACACACACACACACACACACACACACACACACACACACACACACGCCTCAGACTCACACCTGCCCCGTCTTTTGCATTTGCTTGAATGCACTAAAGATTATTACCTAGAACTAAAACAGGCAGACACACAAACTCGCACGCAGCACTCTCCCCATCCACTTAAATAAGCACACACAAACACATACTTACATACATACACACACACACACACACACGCACGCACGCACGCACGCACGCACGCACGCACGCACGCACGCACGCACGCACGCACACTCGTGCGCACAAACACCCGTACTCACACATACTGTACTGTACACATTCTACCCAGCCATCCTGTGTCGGTCACATAAATAATCCAACAGAAAGCTGGTAAAAGCCCTCAGCTCTCCAGTCTGTTCCATTTAGACCAGTACCCCTCCCAGTAACACAAGCTATCCTAAAAATCACAGCCATCAACAGACTACAGGCAGTGCGGCTTGCCTTCTATTTTTGGATTTAGCAACTCTGCAAAAAGGAGGAGGGTCGCCCTTAAGATGATTAATGGTTATGCTCTTGCGTATTTGCATTGTATTGTTTCGTTCTACCCTGAACGAAACAAATTACAATTAATTGAATTTGTATGATAATTTTTAATCCTCACAGTGACTAGTAACTTTTCCATACATGATATGTTGGTGTAATTAGGCCCCTTTTGCCACTATCTGTGTATACAGTATGAAGAATGAACTCTGGTTTACTATTCTCTCAAGCCACGACCTGAGTTAAACCCATACGGGTCAAAACTGGCCAGTGTTCTCCTTACTGTATATGGCTAATTTAATATAACTTCATGCCCCTAAACCAACTAAGGCATTTTAAGTACAGTATATCCTTGACTCAATTCTAGTGTGCTGATGTAAGCTGCAGGCTTCTCCTTTTCTTTATTGTCTACAAAATTGACTTTGTGAGCACCTTGCACTCCCTTGGACTAGACACTTTACTATGAAGTTTACTACTTCATAACCGTGAGCACCCAGTATCTTGTTTTTGTATTGTCCAATCATTGTCTCATTGAAATGGTGACAACTAACTGAATCTTGAAATCCATTTGTTACAGTTGTATTTTGTCCCTCATATGAATGTAGATGTGTTTATGTATGTCTCTGTCTGTGGTTTGCATCGGCCTGAGGGTTGCTAGTAGTAGAACTGAATTTGTATTGCTTTAATTTCCAAGTGTAAAGTACAATCATTTGTTCTGGTGGCACAGTGCACAGTGAATAGATACATAGCCTACAGTATAACAACAGACACTTAGACTTCCTTTTTTGCATCTTCATAAATGCATAGTTTGTGTGTCCTGGCTGCTGTAATGACTGCATTTCCCCCTGTGGGATCAATAAAGTGCAATCTAATCTAATCTATTCTGAATGCATTTAAAGCCAGTCACCTGGCTCCCTCAGGCTCATATCCAACCGCAAAGTGAGCCTGGACTTCTTCACACAACAAATAGTGAAAATAGACGATCTACTAGCCCACAACGCGTTGCATCGCGATGTGTTGGGAGTTTGTAAATCTGTTATTCTCGCATTTTTTGAAAAGGTAATAAAAAATAAAATTGACAAATCTTTCCAAATGTGGGTTAATGTGGTTAACATACATTTTTAATTAAATTGTTAAATTGCAATGTTATTAAACATAAATATCAAACATATCAGACAGTTTACATTTCCCACAAGGAAATGCATGTATTTAATTCAGTCTGACCAGAAGCAAGGAGAAACATCACTGGAAATAAAAATGTAATGGCCCAGATAGCAGATGTGTATCTGCTACTGTATGTTTGAATAGCCAAAGACATCTAAAATGACACAGATGCATTCCCGGATTGAATCGGTTAAACGGACATCACAACCAGAACAGAACTCAATGATGAATTGAAAGAGTAAAAAGGTTTTCTGAAATATCCCAACAGTGAATATAGAACCTTATTCCTCTCTCTTTTCCTCTCTAAGCCTTACGCTGTCCATGGTACACATTGTGAAGCCTACATCACTTATCATTGCAGGATGGTGAGACTGCATTGGAAAGCACA
>NC_137621.1:36286335-36358835 GCF_963280865.1 Gymnoscopelus braueri | reverse complement strand
GTCCCAGGGGTCCCGGCTGAGCTCCTGGTTGGAACTTGTTTACATTTATCATGGCCGCTGTCTAGCAGCTGTCATGATTCTGGGCAATAAAAGAACTCAGTGACGCGAGGGGGAAGAGAAGAGAAGGGAAGGGAAGGGAAGAGAAGAGAAGAGAAGAGAAGAGAAGAGAAGAGAAGAGAAGAGAAGAGAAGAGAAGAGAAGAGAAGAGAAGAGAAGAGAAGAGAAGAGAAGAGAAGAGAAGAGAAGAGAAAATGTTATTTTTTGTGTGTTTCTATTTTTGTTTTGTTGTGTGAGTTTCGTCTGCTCCTTGCCTCACAGGGTCACATTCCTAGCAAGTGTTAATGTACTGGATGTGTGCTGAACAGATTCTTAATTCACCGATATCTGGCTTAATGCCTTTCATCTATACACCAGCCAGCGTTTCTGCTCTGTACATCCACCAGATCCAAACCATAAGACAGGTAAATTAATCTGGGTGTTCATTTATGACTCACTTTTCTGATTCGTCTTAATACACAGCCTACAAATACCAGATGAGAGTAATTTAAAGACTATGGTGAGTGTCTTTCTGTTTTTGTTATTTATCTGACAGCTAAAAAGCATCTTCCACTTGCCATTTCACACACTATCTGTGTCAGCACTGGGAGTCAAGTCAACTTTGTTGTCATCTTTCTCTCATAATCCGGATTACAAACGAACAGAATGTAATCCTTTACCTCCTACAGTAGGTTACGGCCTGCTAATGAATAATGATTATAGAAGCAGTGCAGCGGCGCTGACTAGATGACAGGATGACAACACAAGAGGAGGAGCAATGAACAAAGTGGCAAAACAAGCTCCCTGGTGCAACAGATAAATAACATGCACACTGGAGACATTGTTTAGTTTGACACAGAAACTGCAGTAGCAATAGTTTAAACCATTAAGACCGGGAACGCATCTGTGCAGCTTGTAGATCTGCTATTTGTTTTTGTTTTAATCGTGAAAATTCGTGCAAATCTTTAGATTGAATATATATATATATATATTTCCTTTTTTTAAGCGAACATTTGTAACTCAAATCTTTGCTTGTGGGGATCGTACAAATGTCTTCCAAATCCTTTTTAAAAAAAAACGTATGCAGCAATAATATCAGCGGTTCTCAAACTTTTTTCATGTCAAGGACCCCCAAAATGTATTTGGCCGTCTGAAAATATGTTGTTCCAGGGACCACCCCCAGAAGCAAAGATTTGAGTTACAGATGTTCAACATTTTTCAAAAATAGCTGATATACAAGCTCATAGCTACGAGCTTGTATATCTGCTATTTTTGAATAGCCAAAAAAAAAAAAAAAAAAAAAAAAGACCATTATGGCCATGGCATCACAACCGAATCAATGTCCTCTCTGCACCACACTGTCTCGCATAATATGGATCTACTGTGCAGCAAGCGTCTGTAAGTGCACATATAAATGGATGCATACTGTATGCACACATACTGCACACACACGTCAACAAACAACAAACATGTGCTCACAGTATGAAACAGTTCTCTGACAAACACGTATGCACATACAAAATTATACACACACACATACGCATTCACACACTTGTGTCCCCCCCCCCCCCCCACACACACACACACACACACACACACACACACAGAGTTTAAAGCCACACACTCAAACTTGCCCCGCCTTAAGCATTTAATTGAATGCACTAAAGATTATTACCTAGAACTCAAACAGACACACACAAACACACACAGCTGCACCCTGCAGAGGCAGACGTAGCTGCCTGCTATGATGCCAGCACTGCCAAAAGGGCACAGGACATAATGAGGCAATGGGTATTGTATGTATAATTTATCACCAGAGAGAGAGAGAGAGAGAGAGAGAGAGAGAGAGAGAGAGAGAGAGAGAGAGAGAGAGCATGGTAAACAAATGGAGAGCAAACAAACAATGCAGGGAAGGAGAGAAAAAAATAGAAGTGAGGATGAAGAGGGAGTCTGATTAGGTGCCTTGACTCAGTGTGTGTGTGTGTGTGTGTGTGTGTGTGTGTGTGTGTGTGTGTGTGTGTGTGTGTGTGTGTGTGTGTGTGTGTGTGTGTGTGTGTAGGTGCGTGCGTGTGTGACTGCATGTACATATGTGTGTGTACATTCATGAACAAGTCCATGTAGATGTGTGTGCATAATTGCATTTAGAGTTGTGTCTGTGTGTGTGTGTGTGTGTACATTCATGATATAAATCTATGTGGATTAGTGCGCATGAGACTGCATGGAGTGTGTGTGTGTGTGCGCGCGCGCGCGTGCATGCATGCATGTGTGCCATACCCTCTTGCGTAGGTTACAGGTGAGAAAGAGGTTGCGAGAGAAGGAGTTGGCGAAGGCCGTGTAGAACTCCAACACCTTGAGTAGAGCCTCTCTCTTGATGATGTGCAGGTCACAGTAGGTCAGGGCGCGTACGTTAGCGCACGCGTGCGCTAGGGTCGTCTCCTTCCAGAACACGTCTCCAAACACATCTCCTTTACCTAGGACATACACCCACACAGGAAGACAACGAAATAATTCAGATTAGAACAGCGGTAGACACTAGACAGTAACGAAGTCCATTTACTTGAGTACCTGTACTTAAGTGCATTTTTAGTATCTGACTTTACTTGAGTATTTGTATTTTTGGATACTTACTACACTCTTGTACTTTACTTTACTCCACAAGTAAGACGCGCGAACGCTGGAAGCGAACGCAGCTCGAAAATATTGTGTATTTACAGACTTGTAATCCGTGTTATTTCACCGTGATGGGGAGAGAACATTGACTGTGTGTGTGTGTGTGTGTGTGTGTGTGTGTGTGTGTGTGTGTGTGTGTGTGTGTGTGTGTGTGTGTGTGTGTGTGTGTGTGTGTGTGTGTGTGTGTTTTGCAGGCTGTTGTGCATTTTAATCGGAGCATTGTCTAAATTCCTGCACTCTGGCGCCCTCTGGGGGCCAGAGTGCACAGTGCATGCACACAGAGACACAGACGGACAGAGACACACACACACAACCCGAGCACGGTTACATAGTAAGCTCCACTTGGTCGTTCGCAATAACATTTCTAGGAAGGGAAAAGGTATGTTATGAATTAACCACTTAAGCCGTTTTTAAAATACTGTATAGTGAAAATAGTTGATCTACAAGCTCACAACGCGTCGCATCACGGCATGTTGTGAGCTTGTAGATCTGCTATTTTTACCATTATTGGTATTTTTTGAACATTTCTGGAAAATATTAGAATTATTTTGGAAAATGTCTCAAAATTTCAATACAGCAATGCATTGCCATGAAAAATACATTAATTTTGAATTCTTAAGTATTTTAAAAAGCTTGTACTTTTTTAATTTGCAACTTTAACACATTGCGTGCCAATCGCGTAGTTCTACGCGAACCTAAATAATTGCGCAGCGTGCCAGTCGCGTAGTTCTACGCGAAGTGGTCTTTTAAAAAAAAAAAAACGCAGTGACACATTTCATTGTAGGCCTCCCTCGCAGTGACACATTTCATTGTAGCACACCGGAAACGGAAATGAATGTCAATCGAAGATTTTCGTTCCCATCCGCTGCCGCTCTAAAGCTTCCGCTAATCCGCCATTATCTCGATGTTGTTTTTCTCCGCGCTGAACGCTGTTTAATAGAAACGGCGACTACTGCAAAATGGACGATCACCGATTGAAAATCTCTTCTCTGGGCCAACAAAACAGTTGAACGCGCGATCTTAAGGTATTTAGCGAGGTCTGTGGCGAGGTGAAAAAAACTAAAAAACAACAATAAATCGCTGGCACTGGTGAGTACATTATGATATTAAACTCAGGCATGGAATGTGTTAACATGTAGTCGATAATATTTGACCAGGAGCCTTTACTGTATACTTGACGAAAGTACTGAAGTTGAGAACTTCTGGAACACCACTGGGAAGTAACGCCCAGTCCACACCGATGATTAGCAACACAACAAATTGTTGTGAATGGTGTGGACTGGGCTTAAGAGAAGAAGATTCAAAACAAAACAAAACAACACAAAACAACAAAAAGAGGTGCAGAGGTAAACCCCTCATGTACCAGCCAAGAGGCCTAGAAGGGATCCATTGCCTTGGCCGGGTGCTCCGACAAACACAATTGTCAGTCCACCACATAAGAAAGCGCTTCCTTTTTCATTAAATATATTTCAGCAAAACAAATAAGACAAAGTACAGTATAAGTACTAGAATAAAAGCATCAAAAAGAGTGAGAAGACAGAGTTCCATTCTAAAAAATGTATATTCACATCTGAAGTGGTGACTACTGTACCTTACCAATGTCCTCAATGAATGTGTATTTACTTTACTTTATTTATTTGGTTGGGACAGTGCACATTGATGAACACAGTAACAGGCAGGCCTGGAACTTCGTCATTTTAGGGGCAAGGCCACTAAAACATGATTGATTTTTAAGTCCACGGAAATTATTTATTTAACTTGAAGGTTAAGGATGATTTAATTTCAATATAGTACAAGAATAATATAACTATCTGTGAAATATAACCCATTTATTTCACAAAATAATGTATTGGCAAATTACCAATATTTGTACAAAGTCATAGCCTATTAGTCTCAACATGTGTCACATTCAGCCCTGGACTTCACTGACTGTAGGGGTCACATTAACCACATTAAATTCACAGATTAGAGATTTCATTATTTTTTTTCATTAGTTATTTTCATTCAAATGAAATGTGATTGAACTTGCACTAATAATGACTTTAGTTGATTATTCACGATCTAAAATATAGCATTTTTTAATTATTAATAATTATAGCTTGTAGATATAAATAATAATAAAAAAGAAATCACACCCAGTGTGAAGTGGGCGGTGTGGTCACAGTGGTCATCACAGTGATGGAAGAAGTGATGGAAGAAAAGTAATATTGTGGACCAACCATTGTACACCCCTAACTTAAAAAAACCCATAAATGTGTTTTTTTTAAGTGCATAGTCCTATTTATAGGGCTATGCACATGTGTCATGTTTCACTAGCCAATCACAGTCCTGAATAGACTGTGATTGGCCAATCACGGTGCAGGGTTAGGGGGGTACAATGGTGGCCAATCACAGCGCAGGGTTGGGGGGGTGCAATGGGACCCCCTGTCCAAACCTCACATATAGGGGCAGTTTCACCGCCCAAAAAACAGTTTTTTTCACCCAACAGCAACAATATATAGCATATACTGTATATGGTTCTATATCAGTATATGAGTCAGTTTTAGCAGATTTAATTCTAATTGGCTACTATGACTGCCTATGAATTTCATGGGCCTGGGTAGGTCAACCAGGCCTGGCGGGGATGTGCCCTGGTGCGCACACAGCAGCACAATAGGTGAAGGCAATTAACTTTAATGAGGAGCTGCGCACCAAAAACAGCTCGAAGAATGTCAAACTGTCACATTCTAGCTGCTGAAATAAACTGCCCATTTCGATCATGGACAAAGGAAAAGAACATGGATATTGTTTGCAAAAGGATTATTTATTTATTGTGAGGTCACAGCTTCTCTACTTTTGTGTGATATTGATAGCCTAAACTTTGAATTTGTTTGCAGTAATTACTTTCTATTGCTTACTGGATATTAAGACTCATAAATTTGGGATTTTGGCTGTCTGTTGTCAAATGTATTAATCTATATTTTTCTGTTGATCAAACGTCGGGGGCTCGGGGCACATCGGTCCATACGGAATACTCTCTCTCTCTCTCTCGCTCTCTCCCCCCTCTCTCTGTCAAAAGCGTTGCTTGGCTTCTGCGCATGTTAAGCTGGAATATAGGCTCGAAATCAAACCTACCACTACCACTGGTTATGTGCAGTGTTTCACTTGATGTTGAATCTCAACCAGACAACTGGTGTCTACCTTATTGAGAGGAAGATAGCGCAGAGGGGAAAGGGTGAAATCAGCTAGGGCAGTGCAGTCAGGGGGCACCCTGGGGCACCCAAGGGGCACACGGCCAAAGAGAGGTGCAACGACGTGGCCGCCATGAAATTCCTGCCTGGTTACAGGTAACACATACTGTACACATGAGCAAGTGTAAATATGCCGGATAAGCGAAAGCTAATCACTTTCAACTCAAACTCAACTCAAAAGTGAATAGCATTTAATACCAAGTACAGAGATTTCCTCTGATTGTACCATGTTAAACAATAACACATTCTCTGTCAACGTTTAGGAACAATCTTTTGCCAAAGGATAAAAGTTGTTCTCAAACTTTTTATGTCAAGGACCCCCAAATTAATATTTGACAGTGGACCTCCATCTGAAAATATTTTGCTTCAGGGATGCTATACGTTGATGCCATATTAACCCATTTTCCTGCGGACACCCTGGAACCCTCTAAAGGACACCTGGGGGTCCCGGACCATTGCTTTACATCATCAGCACAACGTTACACCTCCTGACATTCTCCCTCTCATATCTGACATGTGGTGTTCGCAGCGTCGCTTAGCAACCGTTTAACCTGGCCAAGTCCTTAGCAACGAAGCCCTACTCTTTTTCCAACATATACTGTACATTCATAAATGGATATGCAGCAATACTGTACATACTAGAGCGTACATGCGCACAGAGTTGTGATGTTATCACTGTAAATCTGTCTGTCTCTCTTTCGCACTCTCTCTCAACCTTCTCTTTCATCTGTCCACTGTACAGTCTAGATGCAGACCTCTGCCATGTTGAAGCCAGGTCTGTTCTTTTTTTTTACGATTTGTACTTTATTTTTCATCTTTTTTGACAAACATACAGGATTTTTTTTCAACTTTGATGCAAGAATATTTAGACAAGACATACAATAAACAACACAATAACAATCATATTCAAATATCGACACTGCTGGTAATTAAACGAGACAAGACATACCATACACAAAATACAAATAAACACACCTTGAAACCATAGACATAAAAACATAAAAACATTAAAGAAAAGAGAAATCAAAAATACAGTGCACTAAAGCATACCACCTGCAGTCTACCCCAGTCCTACCCCCGACAAATCTAACCCAAGTTACTTTCTGGTTATTGAAGCTCACTGAGCCGGAAACGTCATCCTAGACCCATAGAGTGTAGATGATAATGTCCCCATTTTAAATCATATTTATCCATCCTGTTGAGCAATCTATAAGACAATCTTTCATATGCGGCCAGTTGACCCAAGGAAGTAAACCACAGAGAAGGAACCGGTGCAGATGGGTCCTTCCAGGCCCTGACCACCAGTCTCCTGCCTAGCATAAGGGCCGTTTGAATCCACTCAGCCAAGGCGGGCGAAACAGTTCTTAAAGTGGACGGGTCGCCCAGGATAAAGAGCCTGGGTGAGAAGGGGATAACTAACCCTGTCATCCTCTCTAGCTTCACATGTATAGCAGCCCAATAGACCTGGATTTTTGGACAACTCCACAGAATATGCATTAAGGTACCATCTCTATCCTGACACCTCCAACACTCCGGGCTCTCGGTAAGGCCCACTCTAAATAGTCTTGACGGGGTCCAATAAATCCTATTTATAATTTTAAATTGAATCAATCTCGTACGCAGTTCTCTAGACATTTTCTTGCCGTTCCTAAGGATTTTAGCCCATTCCTCGTCTGAAATTGAAACACCAAGGTCCCTTTCCCAAGGTGTTTTAGACACCATCATGTTAGAGTCAGAGACCTCCAGGAGCATGGCATAGTATGTGGAAGCCTCATGCCCCTGTCCGAAGATTCTAAGGATCATCTCCACCTTTTCAATCTTGGGGGGGCCTACAGTGAGAGATCCAAAGGTCTTAACCAGAAGATGCCGTATTTGCAAATATTGCCAAAAGTGGCCATTGGGCAGGTCAAATTCTGTCTTGAGGTCTTCGAAGGATTTGAGAGTGTTTTCCTGGTATAAATCTCCTAATATTGTAATTCCCCGTTGAGACCATGCTTCCCAATGAAAAGGCTCTTTCCCTATACAGAGTTTAGGATTATGCCATATTCCAGCCGCCGAGTGGAGAAACGGATTGAATTTAAACATGCGGGATATCGTCCTCCAAACCCCATGAATATGAGACACAATTGGATGGGAACGACTAATTGAGTCTAGTTTGGTTGAAAGACAGTCGATAGGTCTGACAGGTGAACATAGTGCGCTCTCCAAACTAAACCATGGCGGGGCCCTTTCCGGCGGAAGAGACCACTGTACCATATGTCTCATGGTAAATGCATAGTGGTAAAGTAGGAGATTAGGTACACCCAAGCCACCTTTATCCACTGGCCTCTGGAGTTTTTTCAGTTTCATTCTGGGGCGTTTGTTGTTCCACAGGAATTTACTACAAATTTGATCAAATTGTTTGAAATATTGTAGTGGGATTTTAACCGGAAGGGCCTGGAGTAAATAATTGAGTCTTGGAACACAGTTCATTTTAATGATGTTCGCCTTTCCCCACATTGATAGGAACAATGGAGACCATCTCTCTACATCGGTTCGTAGTTTATCCAGAATTGGGTCAAAGTTCGTCTTCACTAGATCGACCAATTTAGGAGGGAAGGTTATGCCTAGATACTTTAGTCCCTTTTTGGGCCATTCAAAGGAGCCGGTCTGAAATAGTGTTTTAGGACAGTAAGACGTGAGTGGTAGGGCCTCCGATTTTGACCAGTTCACCTTGTACCCTGATATGGAAGAGAAAGTGTCAATAATATTAAGCAAAGCGGGGAGGGAGCGCTCCGGGTCGGAGACAAACAAAAGTATGTCATCGGCATACAACATCAATTTATGGCACTTGTCACCTAATGTGATGCCTGGGAATGCCCGATCTTTGCGAATTGCGGCCGCCAAGGGCTCCAGGGCGACGGCGAAGAGTAAGGGCGAGGCCGGATCTCCCTGCCTTGTCCCCCTTCCCAACCGAAACGGCGCGGATATGAGACCATTGGTCATTACTGATGCAGTAGGATGAGTATAAATAAGTCCGATCCACTTAATAAAGTTCTTACTGAAGCCGAAACTTTCCAGGGCAGAGAGCAAGTACTGCCACTCAACCCTGTCGAATGCCTTTTCTGCGTCTAAAGAAATGGCCGCCAAAGGGGCGGAGTCATCCTGAGTGGCCCACATAATATCAACCAAACGCCTTACATTATCTGACGAGGAGCGGGATCGTATAAAGCCCACCTGATCCGGATGAATCAATGATGTAATGACCTTATCCAGACGGTTAGCTAGTATCTTTGACAAAATTTTACTGTCACATGAGGTTAAACTAATTGGCCTATAGTTCTTACAGTCTAAGGGGTCCCGCCCTTCTTTTGGGATGAGTGTAATAACCGCTTCGGTTAAAGAGGGAGGGAGATGTCCTTTTTCAAAAGCCTCGTTATATGTTCTTAATAGTAGCGGTGCTAGTTCCTCTGTGTATGCCTTGTAAAATTCTGAGGTAAAGCCGTCCAAGCCCGGGGCCTTGCTAGTGGGTAGCATCCTAATAACTTCCATTATCTCTCCCTCAGTAATGGGCAGGTCAAGACCTTTAACCTGATCCTCAGAAAGCCTCGGTAAGTCAAGGGTGGAAAGAAAAGTGGTTATCTCCTCTCCGCCAACTTCCGTCTCGGAGGTATATAGGTGGTTATAAAACTCCCGAAACTCTGAATTAATCTCCCTTGAATCAGCTACAAGACGACCATCCCCTCCCCTAATGACGGGGATTGCGCTCATTGCCTCCCTCTGTTTTATGTATCTAGCGAGTAATCTCCCGGCCTTGTCCCCTTCTTCAAAATATTTCTGTCTCGCCCTAAATAGGGAGAATTCTGCCCTCTGGGTCATAATTAAATTATAGTCGTATTTTAGCTTGGTTAGGGTTGTCAAATTTTCTGAGGACACACTACTTTTGAGTTTCTCTTCTGCAATGCCAATTTTCTTTTCTAACTCCTGTAGTTTAGCTACATTTTGTTTTTTCTTAAACGATGCATGTTGAATTATATAACCTCTCAAAAAACTTTTCAAAGCTTCCCACGCTATTCCTGCCGATGGGGCTGTTGGCACATTAGTGTCGATATACAAATTGATTTGAGCTCTCAGTGATTCCTTGAAGGTCTCATCCAACAGTAAGCTAGAGTTGAGTCTCCACCTGGATGTTCTTTCTGGCCTACGAAATGACGTCACATTCAAATAAATTGGGCTATGATCTGAAATGATTCTATTGCCGATTTCAGCTGACAAGACAGAGGACACCAATGACTGTGAGACCAAAAAATAGTCGATTCTGCTAAAGGAGCCATGGGGAGGGCTAAAGAAAGTGTACTCTCTAGTTGTGGGGTTTTGTATGCGCCAAATATCTACCAGGCCCAGGTCCTTTGTCATGTCTACTAATGCGCCCTGTGCCCTGGATGACCTAACCAGTGTAGAACTACGGTCCGTGACTTTGTCCATGACCTCGTTTAGATCAGAACCCAAGATAATCGGATGATCCCCCATCACACTCAGCATCCTCTCAAGGACGCCAAAAAACGAGGGGTCATCAACATTTGGTGCGTACACATTAGCCAGAATAACACTATTGCCCTGAATCTGACAAAGCATAACCAGAATTCTCCCATCCTCATCTGTGCTTTCTTTAAGGCATTTAAATTGCAAGTGCTTACTAATCAAAGTCACCACTCCTCTGCTCTTACTGTTGCCACATGCGGCTCCCACAAACCCCACCCAGTCTCTACAAAGCTTCTTAGTTTCCTGTACTACCAAGTGGGTCTCCTGCATAAACACTATGTCACATTTCTTAGCTTTGATGAAGGCTAAGACCTTCTTCCTCTTGACCACATCATTAAGACCTCTGACGTTCCAGCTCATAAGCCTCAACCCTGCGTTAGTGCCTGACATGATGTCTGTTGGATAACACCAAGGCCAAACTGCAGCTTCCCTACTCTGTGCACACAAAACAAAAACATATGAGCATCACTGTGAAACATATACTCCTCACAACAAAAAACGTAAAAAACACGAAGAACAAAAATACGCCTGAAAAAGCAGACGCTTCCCCTGCCCTTAGCTTGGTCCGTGATCCTCTAACTAACGGCTGCAGAAACCCTATCCCACCCACACCCACCCCCCCATCCGCTACCCCAAAACCAGTATGCCGGAGTGGGGACAAAATATCCCCATCCCCGTAGTATAAGTAAACAATATAGCAAGGAACTTCTATAAAACAGTGCAGTAGGCACAGCGGCCATGGTATTGACAAAACAGAGTGGTATTAACATTACCAATAAAAACATCGAAAACCTGGTTCTAAGTTATTCAAGCCCATCCTTGAGTAATACAAAAAATTGAAAAAATGCAGTGACATGGGATTTTGTATGAAAAATAAAAATAGAAATAAAACAATTGCAATGCCCTCGAGCCCCCTCAGTCCCCACATATCCCCCCCCCCCCCCTCCTCTAACTACACAATATGATGTTAAGATATGCATTTGTCCACAATATCAATATAAAGATTTGTTGTTGTTTTTTTCAAAGGAAAAGAAATTAAGACATTAAGTACAGGATTTTTTTTAGAAAAACAATTAGAAACGAAAACCTTTGGCCTTTAACACTAAGCATTCCATTCAAGCAAAAATACAAAAAATAAGAATAAAAAAGATATGGAAAAGAAAAGAAAAACAACATCCACAAGACAGTAAAAAACCTTTTGGAATTAAAACATCAATTGTCTGACCGTATCTAATAAGCCTGTGCATACATGCCCATTCACACACAAACCCAGAGACTCCAGTGTGTATTTATCTCCCTACTTAACAAACACACTCACACGTCCACACATTCATCACACATGAACCCCCCCCCCCCCCCCCCCACTCGCGTTCTCAGTTAAGCAGAAATGTCAAGAAATATTCCTCCCCCATACTCACACACCCCCCCCCCCCCACACACACACACCCGTAGACAGACACACAAGCAGACACACACACACACACAAAACAGCGCATGACGTCACAGCTTACTCCAGTCGGGAGCAGCACGACAGAGGAAGGGGAGAGAAGAAAAAAGGAGAGAGGCTAAAACAAAACAAAAAAGCACGGTTAGCGCCTTTGAGTCTCACTCCACAATGAGGGTTACAAATGAGAGTCCTACGTCCTGAACATCTATAAAGTAACAAACTGCTCTGTGAACAGTGCTCCTCCAAACTAATTAACCCCCTTTCTTTTATACATCGGTACAAAATACAAATCACTCACGTTATCACATTTTTTTTTAAATGAAAACAAAACTGGCTTCTTTACGACCACTTTCTGGTTTCGCCATGAAAAAGTACAATTGACTAAATAATAAAATAAATGAAATAGTTATTTAACTAAACCGTAACCTAGTTACTTCGGGCACAATGGAGCAAAACTAAATCAGAACAGATTCGATCCAAGTTTAGGAGCAAGACACGAAAAATAAATAAATAAGTAAAATAAAGAAGCCTCTTATAAACCATAACCTAGTTACTTTGAGTGCAATAAAGCAAAAACTGAAACACGACAAACAGACCCAGTCCTGGTTTGAAAGTAATAGTTAAATAAATATTACAAAAATAGTCATTTAAATAAACCGTAACCTAGTTATTTTGGGCACTGTGGTGCAAAACTAAAACAGAACCGACTCAATCCAGGCTTAAGAGCACGGCAAAAAATTAAATAAAATACAAACTCCTCAAATAACCCATAACCTAGTTACTTAGAGTACATTGAGGCAAAAACTGAAACGAAACAGACTCAGTCCAGGTTTAAGAGTCCAAATGTAGAATACACACGGCTAAACTTATCAGATGACATGAAGGTACAACGTTACCCGAGAGAATGTATGTAGGCCAGGGCGTCTGAGGCGTCTTCGAACCGGCGCTGGCCCTGCGCCGAGCGAACAACCAGAACCGCGGGGTAATTCAGAGTAAAGCGAATGTTCTTCTCGTGCAGAACCCGCTTACATTCTTTAAACTGCCCACGCCGTTCGCTGATCATCTTCGAGTAGTCAGGAAAGACCATTATGCGGTGACCTTCCCACATGACGTTCCCCATCTTGCGTGCTGCGTCGGCGACCCGGTTCCGATCCTGAAACCTCAGGAACCTGGCGATGATGGTTCTCCCCGACGCGGATTGGTTGGCACCAGCCCCTCCACGCACGGCACCTAGACGATGGGCCCTCTGGAACTCCAAGCCGATCGGGAATTCTACCTTCAGAACCGCCGGTAGAACCTCACACAGGAACGCAATGGTATCATTTCCTTCACACGCCTCCGGGAAGCCCACGAAGCGTAGGTTTTCTCTCCTTCCGTAATTGTCAATCTCGTCGATTCTTAGCCGCATAGCCTCGACCTCCGCTGCAGCAGCGATCGGAACCGCACGCATCTCACCCACCGCCACGTCCAGAAAGTCCACACGGGCCTCAACCTGGGTTATGCGGATAGCCATGTCTGCTAGCTTGTTGTCTGTAGCCCGCGTCGTTACTCCTATCTCCTCCAGTTTTTTGTCATGAGCCTCGGATTTGGCCAGGATTAAAGCAGTGAGTTTGGCGAATTCCCTAGCCACCTCACCAGATAGAGAGCTGGGGCCGAATTCCCCGTGATCGCGGGATGAATGAGACGAGGCCGGCGATGCCGGATTACTCGACGCCGGATTACTCTGAGCGTTGCCAGCATTAGCAGTGTCGCTAGCCGACGCGCCTCCACCACGTGTGCTGGTAGTGCTTGGTTTCGACACATAAGTAGAATTTCTGGTATTTTTCGACATTGCTGTACCCTACTGCACCTTTTTCCCAATTAAGTCCAAACGAATTCGAGTTCCCTACTATAGAATGTAGCGGATAGTGACTTAGGCGCGAGAGACGATCTCCTTACGCAGCCATCTTGTTCGAACACATCACGTGACTCTCCGAAGCCAGGTCTGTTCTAAACAAAAAGAAAACTTCAGCGTGAAGTTATTTCATGCACAACTACTCCAAGTAAAGACATTGTAGCAGGCTTCTATTGCCTTCTGTCTTAGGAGTTTGTAAAGTAAATTCATCAGGCCTGTTGCTTTCTCACAGTATAGGATCATGATCTTGTTTGAGAAATTGTCATTCAAAGATAGAGGAAATCTTTGGTGGGACAAGATAAAGCGGTCCTTGTTTGCATAATGTCTAGCCTGACACTCAGCCTGAATTTCCATTTCACTTCACTTCATTATTCATTCTGAAAATGTTCCCATTGCAGCCGTTTTCTGAAATGGGCGTTTCTGAAGAGGGAGTCCTCAGCGATTACTTCATCCCTGGCCCTAACCAATAATAAGCTAGTCACAGAATTCAATAAGTCAGTTGTGTAATTTCCTATTTCAGTAGAGTGTGGATTTTGAATAGGCTGACACTAAAGGTCCTTACACACCGGGGCGATTTTTTCGTGCGAATAATACGATTTTTTAAAAAACCTTATAAAGTCAATGCAAGCGTACATGGCGCGAAAAAGCGGAAAAGCGAAGCGAAAAAGCGTCTTTTAATTATTCGGAACGAGTCCGAATTTTGCGTATATTCGCACATTCGCCGGTGTGTAAGGACCTTAAGCCTGAAATTTCCCTTTCAGATCACTTCATTAATACAAGTGAGCATAGTTGAACTCCTTGAACACCGTGGTAGTAGCATCCTCTGCCCCTGCCACCACCCCGCCTTGCTCTGTAAATACACCTGTTGATGCTACTGAGTTTTCTACCAATATGTATTGTATTGTATGTGTTATAGGTATTACTGATTAATTGAGTACAATGGACCACAATGGAATTTTGGGTTATCCTTAGCATAACCTTTGACTGTACTACCTGTACTGTTAACAAACCTCTTTTCAAAATATAAATTCTACCAATCTAAAGTTAGATTGTTGTTTTAAAATGTCTTGTTCTGCGTTCGGTCCCTGCCCAGCACCACCGTGGTGCATCCGGCTTTGTCGGGCGTCTATGCCAACACAATTCGCCCGTGTTAGTGGAGGGGAGCCGGGCAGGGAGGGTGATAATGGTCATTGCATGTACTCCTACGGGCTGGGGCGGCACCTGTCAGCAGGGAGTGTTGGGCGGGAGGAGTAGGATGAAGGCTCTACGTCCTCCTGGTGGGGGCTCCTCACTGGCAGGTGAGTCAATAGGATACAAAAGCAGTGACAACACAGAAATGTGTGTGGGGGGAAATTAATTGGCATAATGACTAAATTGGGGAGAAAAAGTGGGTAAAATTTGCACACAAAAAAAATTCAGGTAGAAACTTTTAATGGTTGTGACTAGTGATTCAGGGGCTAGAGCCAGGAGGCAATATAACGTCTTCTGCTCTGGCACGTCAGGGACACGGCACGCCAGCCCTGGATGAGGTTCCAAGGCTGTGCTAAAAACACCTTCACCCAACTGGAAGGAAATCAGTGACAAACAACTTTAGGAATCCCACTATGGGAAATTTGTTTCAAGCAGCTTGTATGCAGAGAAACACAGAAACATAAAACTAGCAAAGGGGATGAATGATTGTGAATGGCGGTTAGTTTTGCAAGGAGGTAGAACATAATGACGACTCACTCCATCACTCAGGTAGCATGCTGGGGAGGAGAACACAAAGCAGGAGGTGAACTTTAGGGAAATAAAAGACAGGTGCTTCTGAATGGGATAGCGACCATTACCATGAGCTAAGGTGGAAAAGTGTGTAGATAACCTGAAGTTGTTTGGTACAGATCTTGCGGGGGGGGGGGGGGACTGATTGATTAAGGCGTGTATCTGGACGTATAGTACTTGCACTGGCTTAAGGGCAAATCCTGTGTGAGCCCTTCTGTATATCCCACTTAACCTGTTTATACTCTCCCTGTTGAGGGACAGTAGGCAGAGCATGCATCTTTGTGTTACGTGTAATAATAATAATAATGATGATGATAAAAGATGCATACACTGCCCACTCTCTTCTTCTAATCTCTTCTGTCATTTTTGGTACAGTGATGTCAAATCTGATCTCTCTTCAGCAACTCTACTACCAAGTATTTGGTCCAAACATATAATTTGTCCTGAGGTGAAAGAAAACCTAACATCAGACAATTAAAACTGTAGACAGGATGATCAACAAAATGACTGCATCTGAACACAGAGGACTAAGACATTCAGACATTCAGACAGTAGGCTGAACTAGACAGCAATATATGAAATGGTACATTGTGTTATATTGCATTTAGAGATGGTAAACTGTAGTGTAATTACATTTGAACACTGCAGGAGTTACAAATGGTTAATTTGACACGTCTAAAAGAACACAATTGGCCCGTGTTTGTGGGAAGCCGGGCGGGGAGGGAGATATTTGTCACTACGCATACTCCTACAGGCTGGGGAGCTGCACCCGTCAGCGGGGAGTGTTGGGCGGGAAGAGTAGGACGAAGGCTCTACGTCCTCCCGGCGGGGGCTCCTCACTGGCAGGTGAGTCAGTACGAAACAACAGCACTGACAATATACACAGAAATGTGTGTGGGGAGGAATCAATTACCATAACGACTACGAGAGAACAGGGTAAAAAGCGAGAAAAAAATAAACAAAAACACTGCCGTTTTTTAATGTGCATTATTAGTCAAAATTATGGTACAGTACATTGTGGTATGTATGGTATATTCTGTTATTGCTGTCATGGTAGAGCACTTGTTAACTTTCTTGTCAACTTTTTTGCTCAGGAAATGCTGCGTAGCGACTCCTTGTAATTGTGCTTCTGGGCTGCTTTCTCTCCAACTCACGTAAAAACCCACTCAGCTCGTCAGGGCTTAAACCGGCATCAAATAGACCAAGACTACAACTTTGACATCCCTGACAGCTGGTCTGAATAGGAACCCAATGAAGCCCAGTCAGTCCTCGATCGGGCTGTCAAAAATGCATGTGTGTGTGTGTGTGTGTGTGTGTGTGTACTGTATCTGTGCATGCATGCAGGAGTGTGTGTGTCACTGTATGTGTGAGTGTGTGACGTGTGTTACATCGACTTTGTGCAATACTGTACTGTATGTGTCTATACAGTACACGCACCTGTCTGTTTCTGTATGTCTGCTCTTATCCATATACACGTGGTCTCTCTGTCTCTGACTGTGCATTATGGGTGAGTGAGCGTCTATCGTATATCTCTTCTGACCCTGATGGCCTCTTTTCTCTTAAAGTACCCAACGCTGGCCTGGGCAGGCAGCTTAGCTCCTTCTGGAATGAGATCCCACGGGGCCCTGTAGCCCATAGCCAATTAACTGTCCGGATATGGACAGTCAGCTAGTCCTTGGGGGCTATATTGTGCACCTGGGTTACAGTGGTTTGACAACAGTAAAAAGGTAGCAGTAGCGGTATTAGTGGTAGTAGCAGTAGTTGGGCAAGTAGTCTCGCGTAACCAGGCGATCAGAGATCAGAGATCTTGGCCTACCAGTAGTCTGGGGACTAAATTCAATGCTGGGGGCCCGGAGTGCTGGCGTAGAAGTCTGGGCACCTGGGCTCCAAAGTAGCCTGACAGCGCGTCGCGGGTTCGAGTCCATATCAAGAACATACCTGTCAGCTTACTATCCTATCAACAAAAAGCACGCGCGAGCGTACGTTTGTGTGCATGCTTGCGTGTGTGTATGGACGAAGAGTGTGTGTAAGTGTATGTGCGCAAGTGCAAGTGAATGCGAGTGCATGTCAATGTGTGTGTACAGGTACAATACATAGTGTGTTTTATGTGTGTGTATGTGTGTGTATGTGACATCTCCCCCTGTGCTTGCTGCAGTGGTATTGCTTGTGGGGGAAGAACATATTGCTTGGAGAATAGGAGCACAGGCTAAAATCCCTTTCTCATAACCACATGAATAATGGATTAAGAAAATTAATCAGATCGTCATTTTCTAGGAAACAAAAAAAAGTAGGGAAGGTGTCTTGGTGCACTAGAACAAAGCTGCAATCATCTATACATAATGCAGACAATAATGGTGCTGATGCGCGGTCTCGTTCTGGGGGTTTTGTGTTTGTGAGAGGACTTGATAACAGGAGAGCTTCCATTCCCTGTGTACTGCAGCTCAATAGACAGAGCATGGAGCCAATTCCTATCACTACCGCCAATTCACCCAACTAGGGCTGCAACTATCGATTATCATCTTATCGATTACTTTTTCGATTCATCGAATAATCAAGAAGCATGTTTTTTTAATAGCTATTATACACATTTTTTATATATCACAGAATTGCCACTAAAAACATTCTACAAGATTTTAGCCTGATTAACCACATAGGCCCTATTTTATACTTATTGCATAAATAGCTGATATATAAACTCAACATTTTGCATTCCAACACATTGTGAGCTTGTAAATCAGCTATTTTCTGTACTTTTGAAAATAAATTTGATTAAAATGTATTAAAAAAATTATAATCAATTAAATCGATTTGTTTTATTAATTGTTGCAGCCCTACATCCAATAGCAGCAGCCTTTCCCTAGCGGTTAGTGAAACAAAGCAGGCGTTGTTAGTAGTGTAATGTCCGACATTCAACTTCTCAGGGTTTTTTGGAATCAGTTGTTCCCGTTAATTCTCTGTTATACTGTACTGTATATCAGGGGTTCCCAAAGTTGGGGTCGCGACCCACTGACGATGGGGTCGCAAAATTATTTTGGGTCATTAAAAAAACAAAAAGGCAAAAAAACGTCTTCTTTTTTTTCCAACAGAATGGATGAAATACCATCTAAAAATGAAAACAAAAAAAAAATCTAAAAAAGATTTTTTTAATTTATTTTTTATATAGAATAATCGACTTTGATGTACAGTGGTCGAATAGTGGTTTGATAGTCGAATATTCGAATATTCGATTATTCTGTTAATGCCCTGTGTGTGTGTGTGTGTGTGTGTGTGTGTGTGTGTGTGTGTGTGTGTGTGTGTGTGTGTGTGTGTGTGTGTGTGTGTGTGTGTGTGTGTGTGTTACTGTTAGACTAATATTCTGTAGCACACACACTCCTACACTCGTGCACATATTACTGTGTGTCACTGTATGTGTGAGTGTGTGTGTTACATCGACTTTGTGCAATACTGTACTGTATGTGTGTGTGTGCATAATATGTCTATACAGTACACGCACCTGTCTGTTTCTGTATGTCTGCTCTTATCCATACACGTGGTCTCTCTATCTCTGACTGTGCATTATGGGTGAGTGAGCGTCTATCGTATATCTCTTCTGACCCTGATGGCCTTTTTTCTCTTAAAGTAACTAACGCTGGCCTGGGCAGGCAGCTTAATTATGTGCATAAATTACCTCCAGGGTTAGGTGGGGTCGCGAGTCAATGGCCGCATTATTTTGGGGTCGCGGGCTGAAACGTTTGGGAACCCATGCTGTATATGGTGAAGCTGATATGATGAATTTGTAAATCACTTTAACCCCAGCATGACTATTTTGGGGGGAATAGCAGATCACAAAACGTTGTGAGCTTGTAGATCGGCCATTTTTGGCAAAGAGATTTGGTGTAGAAGGAACCAGCATACCAAGTATGGTTGCAACTCAGGCCCGTTTCACTAAGAATAGAGGGGTTTAAGTGGTTAACATTGAAAGGTGTAGGCCTAGATGTAGGCCTACAGTTCTCGCCCCGCCTGTTTTTATGCGAGGGCTTCTGGAAACTCAGATTACTGTACATGTACAGCAGTGTCTTTTGAGCGCAGATATCTGTTATTTTCCATGTAAGTCGGTGCTCTACAGACACATTTGAAGGGAAATTTGAGCAGTTCCCTTTGAATCCATCCGTCATATTGCATATTTGAATATTCTTGAAAGTTTTAAGTGTGTCTTAATGTGTCTTAAAATGTGTCTGGATGCTCTTAATGTTTTGTGAAAAGCACTTTTAATTGCCTTGTTGAAATGTGCTATACAAATAAACTTGCCTTTCACCAACATTGTTCTTGGGATGCACTTTCATACAGTACGTGAAGTATTTATAAACATTGCCATTTCCATTTGGCCAAAGGTGAGCACCACTAGTCAGCATGCCACTAGCAGCCAGTTTGTCAATGTGAGGATGCGCTGTGCAAAGAAATCGATGCAGCCAGGTATCAGCATGTTATTTTTCACAATACTGTATTGATTATCCAGCCCTTTGCATCAATGAATAACCAAGGCTTAAAGATCTCCGGCACTACACTGCAGACGTGTTTCTCTGCTCATCTGTTGCTCACAAATGATTGTTATAAATACTGTTATAGGGCCCATACCCCTATAACATGCCTTTCCAAAGGAAGAGTACTGACTGAGGTCACAAATAGCCACACAATACATTTAATAAAACCTATTTTATACTTCGGCTATCCTTTTTTTTTTATGGTGGTGGTCTGGTGGAAATCTGTGTGTGAACTGTGGGGTTCAAAAGTTAGTCAAATTAAATGTTTTAATTGATTATAAAAATAATAGATAGTTTGATAAAATAATTTCTATTTTGGGCATGTCATTATAGGTGACAAGTAAAAAAAAAAGTAATGTCAAAACATTTAAAAAATAGTGAAAATAGATCTACAAGCTCACAATGTGCATTTTAGCACAACACACACTTTAATGGTTAAGTGATTAATTGATACAGTATAAAAAACGAAAAGACATAACACGCTTCTCGATTATTCGATGAATCGAGTGTGTAAGTAATCGATAGAAGATAGAACTAATGGATAGAAAAAAATCACGAAGAAAATGATCTATAGCTGCAGCCCTAGCTAACCTTGTGTGTTGGTTCTGGCTGCTTTAACACCAGAAGCGACCATAGAGTGACCTTTAAAGCAGCCCTTGAAAAAGGATGCAAGCGGCTCACGTTTTCCAAGCCACTCATGTAGACACAATGCTGCCTGAACTGCTGCCTGAACTCTGAACTCTGAACTGTGTGTGTGTGTGTGTGTGTGTGTGTGTGTGTGTGTGTGTGTGTGTGTGTGTGTGTGTGTGTGTGTGTGTGTGTGTGTGTGTGTGTGTGTGTGTGTGTGTGTGTGTGTGTGTGTGTGTGTGTGTGTGTGTGTGCAACTGTGCATGCATGTGTTTGGATGCATGTGTGTGTTTGTAGTAGAATCTGATGAGAGTAGTGTGATGCAGCCTGAGGGACCAGCCTCACACTCTCTCCCTCCATCCTTCTTTACCTCTATCATTCTTTACTGTACATCCATTCCTCCCTCCACCCCTCTCTCCATCCTGCCATCCATCCTCCTCCACCCTTCTGTCTATCATTAAATCTCTCCTCTCTGTCAGTCCCCCTCTTATTCACTCTTAATTTCTTCTCTTGCCCTCGATGCAAGCATACTCGTGTTCTCTTCACTTTTTCTTTCTTTCTTATGCTTAATTTATCATACGTCATATGACCGAAAATATCTGATCTACAAGCTCTAAACTAGATCGGCTATTTTCGGCGCACCACACTGCCGTACGACCAAGCATAAATCAGGCTTTATTCCGATCACTTTCTGGGGGAATCTAACTACTTCCACATACTTTGAACTAGAAACTCTGCAATCAGTGGCAAAGGCCAGAAATGGAATATGGGGTTGGGCCGTCGCAAGACAGGGTGGGCACTAGTCACTGAAAAAGATATCCTTACGTCTTCCGAATTTTTATATACAGTAGGCTACAAACCCCAAGGGACTATTGTATCTAATATTGTATCAAGGAAAATTATAATCTCATACCCTCTCTCATACCACCTCCTTTATCTTATTTTCAAAATGAATATCCATTTTCAACTCTCCACACTCTCTGCAAAAACAACATCACATCAAGCACCAATGTGCTTAATGTGCTTGCATTTCTTTCAACAAATGATGCAGTCACTCTGTATTGAAGCAGTCTGGTTTGTGCAGTTTGATGGCATTTACTAACCAGGTGATGTTACTAACATCAGATGTTTCAAATCTCTATACCCATCCTTTTTTGCTGGGAAATGTCTGGGAAATATCTGCATGATACGAACAGAAGACATAATCTCTAGCGGTACTCCAACCAGCAAAAACAGCCAGAAGAAAAGGAGTGTGGTTTTCCAGCTATGGTAGTCACTGTAAATGTTTGCAATTTTGGTGGTTGCTCCTCCACTCATAACACGGACTTCCTCTACATGACCTTAATAAGTCGATGAAAGCTATGTCCACGGCAGTAAACTCCATATTTGGGCAAAGATTCAGCCCAATCCGACTGCCACATGAGTAAAAAAATTTGAAACATATAAATGTGAAATCATGCATGGAGGTACTTTCTTGGCATACTGGCAGCATGCACAAGAAGCAATGGTTTGTGATATAGCCACACACACACACACACACACACACACACACACACACACACACACACACACACACACACACACACACACACACACACACACACACACACACACACACACACACACACACACACACACACACACCTCTTCTTAACGACTCGCCTAGAAGAGGCGTTCTGCTTCACAGACTGGCCAAACCTTGTGTGACATTTATGCCACTGAACCAATATAAGTGGTAGCATGCACAATAAATATCACTCTATTCGTTTACAGAGCAGGATTTTGTGAATCCCTTATAATTCACTGCTGTTGTGCTGTGTTGTGCATCTGAATGGAAAAAATGTCATCGCTGTTGGGTGACAAGTGAAAACCCATGTCCAAAATTGTTAAAAATGTTTACAATGATATTGGAAATAGCCGATCTACAAGCTCACAATGCAGAGCGGTGATACGATATGCTGCTCATGCTGCAGAGGCAGTGAGGCATGAGGTGTACTCCTCCCTGGGAGGGTACGAATTGAAACGCATGGACCCACCGCCACCTTTCATACCAACTATTACACCAGGGAGTCCTCAGAGTCACAGCAGGGGGACTGTCAAATCTTTGTGTTATGGGAACTTTTTTTTACATTAACCACTTGAACCCTAGCATCTCTATTCGCATAGAACATTCACCAAAAAATACTATAAGGTCACAACGCGTCGCAGTGCAAAGAGGTTTGGTGTATAAAGAAAAAGAGCAGACCAAGTAGAGAGCCAAAGGTCAAGTTTAGGTACTAGGTTTAAGGGGTTAAATGTCTGAAAGTACATATTAACATGAATCCCACTATGGAATGGACGATCGCGACAGCACGCTCTCCCCCCCCCCCCCCCCCCCCGATTCGACAAGACTCGGATACGTCTTTTAAAGAGATCGGGGGATCGATCATACTGGAGATAAATATTCTATGATTTTTCAAAAGTTAGTGAAAACACTTGAAAATCGCTAATGATGTTTTATTTCTGGCAGTCAAAACGTTATAACAAACGTTAATTTACTGAAAAATACTGCTGATAGTGCTGTCAAACAAGTCTATTAAGCTATCTATAAAATCTATAAAAACGTTTAATCTGCAACACAATTTGATGCAACATGTAGTTCCTGCTAAATCTCTCTCTCAGGTAGGGGGTCTTCGGCCTGAAACATGTTGAAGACATCTATTACACTATTGCAAGTGCCTATCAACACAGATTCAATTTACTTTAATTCCTCTCAAATGCTTTATTTGTTTAATGTATTTATGTCTTAAACTTGCATTACACTCAAACGCTAATTCAAACGCTAAACTTTTTTATACTTTGCAAGTTACTCTTAAATGGTATATCTTTTAAACATATTTATGACTTAAAATGTTATTTTATATATTTTAATAGCCAATTCTCAATCGCCAATTCTAGTTCTATGTTTTGTCTATTTGAAGGTACATTCCTCTCAAATGGTATTTCTACTAAACACATTTTCTTTATTTGTTTTCAGCAAACCCACACAGTTTCTCCCGGAACTGCTTTTTGTAGTCAGTTCAAATAAAACGATTTAGCCAAGGGAGGGGAAACTCAATGTTGGTGAGATCTTTTTTTTAAGCCGCAGGGCATACAGTGTGTGTGTGTGTGTGTGTGTGTGTTTGTGTGTATTCTTCCTCTTCCTTGTTCCTTCCTCTACCCTTCTCTACATTTTTGTGTCTCTCTCCACATCCACCCCATACGGCTTGTGTCCTAATGTCTGTGAGTGAGTGAGTCCTAATGTCTGTGAATGAGTGAGTGAGTGAGTGAGTGTGCCGCGAACTGCGTTTCCACCAGTTTTAAGCAGAACCATTGTAATCCAAGTATACGTTATGAATGGATGTTTGTACAGAATATCTAAAGTCACATGTCTATACTTCCGTAGCTTCTCATTGCCAGACGCTGGTTCTGCCAAGATGGGTTGATGATGAACTGTCAAAATCTACTGTACGGCTTAAGAAGAACTTGAACAGCATCCAAGAATCTCTATACTGTCATGGAACGCTACCCCGGTGGACGAAAAGTTATTCCCGCTGGATTTTCCAACCCTGTACAGAGGGAGTTGTTTAATAACAGCATAAGCTGCTGGCTGCCAGCCTTGTCGTTATGCAGCCATTCTATGAAGTATTGAAGGTCGCTGTTTTCTGCTTTGTGTGTTGGTTCCTTTGCACCCACATGAACTCAAATTATACCACACTACCTGAAATAGCAGTGTTTGGAGGCCAAGTTGTCCATGACATATTGAGTTCTTTAAACCAGGGGTTCTCAAACTTTTCCAGGTCACGGTCCCCCAAATAGCCATTGCCTCTTGCCATGGCTATTGTGAAATGGCCAATTCTTTTTTAAACATTTTACAAAGCGAAAATAGCCAATATAACAGGTCACAACGCGTCACAAAAGCATACTGTAGATCGGCTATTTTGCAAAGATTTAGAAAATGTTTGAAAAACTTGAAGGTGGTTAAACTGGCACAATAATCTTATGAACTGAATGGAATTAAAAAAATATCACACCCTGTGTGAAGTGGGCGGTGTCTTGCTAGCTAATCACAGTACTGAATGGAGTCGATCAATCATGTACAAAAGATAAATACATTTATTGAAACACTCTTTATGATGGACAAAACCATAACTTAAAAAAAACCAGTATATGGTTTTTTTTAAGTGTCCAGTATACCAGTATATGGTTTTTTTTAAGTTATGGTTGCTTATATAGGGCTATGCACATGTGTCATGTGACACTGGCCAATCACAGTCCTGAATAGATTGTTATTGGCCAATCACAGCGCAGGATAATTGTACAAATTTCCAAACCTCACTTTTAGGGGCGGTTTCACTGCCCAAGATATTTGTACATTTTTCCAAATCTCACTTATAGGGGCGGTTTCACCGCCCAAAAAATATATATATATCATTTTTTGAAATTATGTTTCCCTCTCCCTCTCCTATGCCCCCTGGTGGCCCCCACTTTGAAAATGACTGCCTTGACCTAATCATGCTGAGCTCTGCGGCCAAAGCTCTACAGCTCTTATTAAGCAGAGGTCACTCACAGTGCCAGTTCAACCTGCCTTCCTTGCCACTTCAGCTGACGAATCCACGGAACAGCAATCATAACCGCGGTGTCAAGCGGGTGCCGCTCCGCACCGCGACACCGCAGCTACAGGCAGCGGCTCTGTGGATTCGTCTACAGGAAAGATATGGGTTTATCTTGTGCTAGTGGATATGTGATCAATTTTGTTATGTTTTGCACGGATAGAGATCTGTGCAATGGCTATTCAGCCAAAGTCATCTTGTGCTGAAAAAGTCAAAATAGTGGGAAGCATAGCTATGGGAAGGGGTAGAGTAGATTTTAAAGACCAAAGCCAAGGTCTTTCAACAAATCTGGCATGAGCTTGGGTAGTGGAGCCCAAATTCTTAGGAGGAGCTTAGAGTCAAGATGGATTTTGACAACATGCTGTAAGAAACGATAGGACAAACAATATGGTGGATGTCATGTGCAGCACATCATTATTCAATGAAACCCTCATACCACACAGATTATTTTCAGCCTTGTGTGCATAAAAACACAGTAAGGCAGGTTTAAACTATAAACAAGTTCAAATGATCTTCCTTAGGATCTGCAGTCTAGCAGACCTACTCAGCTTGTCAGAGATTCTCTGAGACTCTAGGGTAGGATTAAATACTGAAAATACTGAAAAATCTATCACTCCACGAATCATTAATTTGAAGAGAAATGAAACCATAACATAATTAATTTCTTCAACAACTTCCAATAAAATTATATTTATTGGCCTGAACATTGGCCTGATTTCAAACAGCTACTGACTTCATTATCAGTACTTTAACTGAGGAGCAACTTGATGGACAGAAACTGACAGATGAAAAGCTGTCCATCTCATTAAGTCACTCCATGTGCCCATCAAGGATGTACAGTAGTTGTTCAGACACTCGCCTCTGGAACCACACGCAACCACATGGATGCTGTGTTTCAGAGGTGTTTTTACTGGACTGTTTTGATCACGTGGACTGTCTGGGAGATCTTCCCTGATGCAGCATCGACGAGTACATGGAAGCAGACACTGGAAGTGTATAGAGGAAGTTGTACCTACAAAAACAGTCTGGGCGGATCCAAACCAGAAACCATGGATCAACAGTGACGTACAAGCTGCCTTCACTGTACCAGACACCGCTTTCACCTCCAGTAGACAAAGCGAGAAAACAAAAAGCCTGTCATGATCTGCGCAGAGCGATCATGGCAGCCAAACGGGAATACAGCGAGAAGATCGAGACAAAGAGCTTAGATCAGATCTCCTACTGTATGTCTCCTATTATGTCTCCCTCTCAGATCTCCTACCGTCTCTCCCTCCTACTGTACACTGTCTTCCTCTCAGCTCTCCTACTGTCTGTCTCCCTGCACTACAACATAGTTTCACTTGGTAGACAACACATACATTTGAGGCACTCTGACATAAGATCCATGACGTCTCCAGGGTAGCATTAAAAAAACATAGAAGAAAACTCAATATCAAATAAAAAATCTCCATAAGATAGCAAAATACATGAAAATTTGTTTCCAAGTTCAACAAGTTCTGACTTTATCTCGTGGGAAATTAAAATGATATATCGTCCGAGCCCAGGGCTGATTTCAACCAGCTACTGACTTCAGTGTCAGCAATTTAACTCAGGAGCAACCTGATGGACAGAAACTGACAGATACACTGAAAAGCTGTCCATCTCATTAAGTCTCACCATTGCCCATCAATATATACAGTAGGTGTTGAGTCACTTGCCGCTGGAACCACATTTACACACACACACACACACACACACACACACACACACACACACACACACTTCTTCTGTCCCTGCATCTTCCCGCGCTCTCTCCCTCAGTCTTCTACAGTCCTTTTCCCCTTCTTCTTCATCTTCTTCTATCACTCTCTTTATTCTCTGCCTGCTCGCTTTCTCTACATTCCCTCCCCTTCCTTCTCTACCCATCCTCTGTACCTCTCCCTCTCTGACATCCCCCTTACTTCTCTCCATCCTACTTCCTGCTGAACCTCAAACCCGTCCCTAACTCAGAAGTCCATTAACCCACCAACACCACCCAGTGATGACCCCCCCATCCCCCTCCACATGCCACCGCCTCTCACTACCATCATCAATGCCCCCCCCCCCCCCCCCCCCAACAAGCAACGATGCCATCTCAATGCCATCCCATGGGTGTGCGTGGGGGAGGGTGATGATGATGTGTTGTTCGCCTAGTGTGCCCATTTGAGCCGGAGATTAATGGCATTGATGTCGCGCGGCGATTCATCTGCGGCTAATACGCTTTTTATGAAGCCCCGACTGCCTGGCTGAAGCAGCGCTCTAATGAAGGTAGGGAGGAGGAAAAGTGGGGGGGGGGGGGAGAAAAACAAAGTCGACGAAGAAGAACACGAAGGAGCAGATGAGGAAGTAGAAGAAGAAGACAAAGAAGAAGAAGAAACAAGTAGTGAGGGAAACAAATACAACAGCCAGTAGATGAGGAGAGGAGGTGACACACTCTTCCTCTCTTTTGTTTTTTCTGTCTCTTTCTCTCCCTTTATGCCACTCTCTCTCTTTGTTCTCTTCAGCACTCGTTTCTCCTCTTTCCGACAGATCCTCTCTTCCTGCCTTCTGTCTCTCTCAATTTTATGTTCGATGTCTCCTCTTTTCCTCCACCGGTCACATTACCGTCCTCACTTCCAGTCTCGCTCTCTCTCTTCTCTTTCACTCTGTATCACTTTTTGGACAACAATACCATTTCTCCGTTCCTCTCTCCCTCTCTTTGTTTCGTCTTTCTGCCAAAAAAGCTCTCTTCCACTCTTTTCTCCATCTCTCTTGTCCTCTTTTTGATATATTATATGGTTGCTTGTTTTGCAGTCCAGCTACAGTATCTCTCCCTTCCTGTCTATCACTCACTTTTTTTTACCGCCTCTCAATACCATCATCAATGCCCCCCCCCCCACCAAGCAACGATGCAAAGCTACAGTATCTCTCCCTTCCTGTCTATCACTCACTTTTTTTTACTTCCAGTTTTGTTCAAATCATCTCCCCATCTCTCTCTCTCAAATGTTGTAACCAGGGTAACAAGGATAATTTATCAAGGATTTATCAAGAAAAGTATGAAATTTATATGTACTAGAGGTTCAGGCTGTAGATTTCGGGTTGCACCGCCGATCCGACTGATATGCCCATATATGGAGCTGTCAGTCCTTGTCCCTTGTCCCTTTTATGCCCATATATGGAGATCCCTGATGTCATCAGTATATGCCCATATATGGGCATGCCCCCTCTTGTGCCCATATATGGAGCTGACTGATAGGTTTGCGATGCCATGAAAACACATTGAGGTTAGACAACATACTCCATATTTGGGCGTAGCTGCATTGGGAACTCCTTATATGGTTATGGCTAAGTGACGGTGACAGGACAGCGACGACGTGGTCCATCCGCCCGCTCGTCCTCCCATAAGCCAATTTTAACACAGGATACTGAATGTGCATACATTCAAGCAGAGCAGAGCACTGACTATGCTTATGGGGATGATGAAAGACATACATTAATACAGAAGAACCTCGTTGAAGCCCACGGGAATGAAGTTGATTAGGGAAAGTGAAATGTTTGGATGACTGAATCATAGAAGATTAAAATGAATCAGTCATTTATGCATACTGTAGATGACAGAAGTAAGAATACTGGAATGTACATTGCAAAATTCTAGAGTGGAGGCATTGGATTACAATCAAAATGGTTATTGAATGAGCCATTAAAAAGTTAGCAAGTTAATCAGAAACAGCTGAAGCATACGATTCTGACACAATACTGTGAATTAATGAATATTATGTGTGCATAAAATCCATCCATTTTCTCAAGAATTCAATCTGTTCCGGATTCAATTTTTAATTCATAAGAGATACATTTGAATTATTTCTACACAACGCTGATAAATGAGGGCCCAGGTGTTGTGAGCACTGAGCAGGTGTGGTAATCAGCCAGATAGTGGATAAACAGTAGACCATAGATCTAGTCCTGATAGGACAGACATAATGTGGTCTGATTGATATAGCGGGTGGTCCACAACAGAGGGTGACTGATATTATCAATAATTAGTCGATCCACATAATGTCAGGATCAATATTGGTTCCAGAAAACCCACATCGGCTGGGCTCTTGTTGACTACTACTCAGCCAGGAGAGCTGTGACCTTCCTGAATGTCAGCATTATCAAGTGACCCAGACAACAACAAGCCATATTTTACCCTATTGTATTTTGATAGCCTTTGATAGTCTTCTGTTGTACTTTTGTCTGTATCTTGTATCTTGCTTACAGAGTAGGATGGAGATCATATTTTCTGATCAACTTTTCATGCCGATTGACCAAAAGGGGTTGTAGCAGGGGTGTGACCTCACAAAAGATATGTTTTGACTTTCTGGTTTCTGAAATGATTTTGTTAGTCTACTCTATTCACGCAAATTAATCAATGCAATCCTCTAATATACAACTTAGTATTTTAAACCTGGCTGAAATCTAATTTAATTGTACAATACAATATAATAAATTGAAAAGGCGTGGAATTGTGTAGCAGATGTGACTAAGGGAGCCTACCTGCAGAAGCCCATCGAGGAAGACCATGAGGAAGGCCAGACACCTTGTGCTTGTATCCCTGACAATGTGTTTTGTTACTATTCCTGTACTTCTCTTCTCTGTGCTCTTTGCGCAACGTTTTTCGTCACAGAAATACCTGCACTTAAATCTTTTTTCTCCTTCCCTCCCTCTGCCACAATGGGTTGAAGAGTGCATCTCTGCATACCTGGCTGACATGTCACAGTGGTCTTCTCTTCTTCCCTTGGAACACTTGGAAGTGTAATGCCTTCTGAGTACGGCAGAATCTTGCCATTTCCATCAACACCCTGGTGACTCCTGTTCAAACTGAACCTGGGAGTACATGGGCCTGGACAGTCAGCTGCCCTTCAAGACATACACTATAGTACTCACTCTGTACCCTGTATAGGCTTGCACTTTACAACATCCTTGCAGACTTATCAAAGTCTCAGTAATTTCCAGGCTTGACTTCTGCAAATCACTACTTGATGGACTGCCTCCATGCTCTCTCACACTTCACCACCTGCTGGTTGCTGCCCACATCCAACTCAAAACACTGGTGATGACCTACAAGGCATGGCAGTTGGACCCAACCCACACACACACCCCCACACACACACACACACACACACACACACACACACACACACACACACACACACACACACACACACACACACACACACACACACACACACACACACACACACGAACCGGGAATTGGAACCGTTAGGAACCGGAATCGTTAAGGAACCGGAACCGTTAACATCCTAACGAGTCCCAACCCTATACGGCTGTCGATAAATGAACACATGACGTCGGTGGGAGAAGAGATATTGTGTGTTTTGGACAAACAGCAGCGTAGTGCTCATGTTTGTTGTGTGAAGCTTAATGTCAGAGTGTTTGTGTTGGAGCGCGTCAGTGCGGCTGCAGAGTTCATGTGCAACCTCTTGCATGCGTGGCTGTGGCTTCACAGTTTTCCGTTTTCCTTCGCCGTGTCTGTGTCTGCCTGGGTGCGCAAGCGACATGTTCGCTGTTCGCCATGTGTTGTCTGCCTCAGCCCAGGGTTGCCAGGTTGCGCGACCAACAAGCAATGCACACACACAATTCGTTTGCATCTTTCCCTTTCGTTTTTTCTCCCTTTGTACTCCATTAATCTCAGAGCTAGACCACACTAGGTCTCCAGGGACCCCCAAGGGTCTCCAGGGACCCCCATGGGGTCTGCGATGTTTCGCGGGGGTCCGAAGGGGTCCGTGATGTTTCGCGGGGGTCCGAAGGGGTCCGTGATATTTCATGGGGGTCCCAAGACTCCCAGGGGGTCTATGTGGGACCGAGGTGGGTCCCCACTGTGTTGCCCATGTGGGCTTTAGGTGGGTTCTACCTGGGCCCTAGGTGGGCCCCAACTAGGCAAGTCTTATGTGGGACCGAGGTGGGTCCCAACTGGGACTGGGCCCTAGGTGGAACCCAACTAGGCTATTCTATGTGGTACCGAACCTTATTCGACAGACAGGGGGACAGACACACAGGGACAGAGAAAGAGGGGAGCACAGGACACTCAGCGTTGCCATGTCCTCTGATTATAAGCGGATTTGCCTTACTTTTCACCACAGTGTTGCCATGTCCAAAAATTATAAGCCCTACTTTCACACAATACTCTCGCTCAAACTGTGAGGTGGCTGCAAGTTGGATCTGCGATGCGAAGTGTACGACGCGTCACGCTAGATGTGAGGGCTGCGCAGCGGCCCGAACTTCTAGTCCTAACCATTAGCGGCTATTGAACAGCGTCCATGGAGCAGTTGATTTAAATGTATACCTCAGTGGTCCCAGACCCCGCAGTTCCACTGACCTAGTATGGCGATGACCTCGTCATCCTGGATGACCTCCAGTGACCCCGACACCACGAAGCAGAGGGTGTCAACGCTCTCCCCTGAGTGGAAGATCAGATCTCCTGGAGCACAGTGGATGGTCTGGAACTCTCCAGCCAGAGAGCGCAGACAGCCGTCACTGGCCAGCCTGAAGGCGGGGTGTTCATTGAACACCTGAGAGAGAGAGAGAGAGAGAGAGAGAGAGAGAGAGAGAGAGAGAGAGAGAGAGAGAGAGAGAGAGAGAGAGAGAGAGAGAGAGAGGAATAGGAATTCATTATGGTTAGCTTCATGGTTTATTACTAAATGAAAGATGACATTTTGTTGCTGTCGGGTGGAAACCTCATTACCAGTAACAGTCCAAAACTGTTACTTTTCAGGATTCAAATTAAGAAATAGCAAAAGAATTGCAGATCTACAAGCTCAAAGCACAACGCAATGTGACACGTGTTGAGTTTGTAGATCTGCTGTGTTGATACTTTTGCAAGACACTGTAGTATGACGAAGCAGGGAATACATTTACGAAAAAACTAAAATATGGAGATAGGAGATTTCTGCCCGACAGCAACGACTATGACAAACATGACATACAGTAGCTAATAAACAGGGATAAGACGAAAGACTGAGGTGTGTTAGCAATAAATATGATACGGTAATATGCATGGTTTATTTCTAAAGCAAAGATATGATATATAATGCACTGTGTGCTTGTTAGGATAGATAACATTATAGGTTTACAGTAAACAACCACACACACTACATTTCTACAAGTAACTATGTCAAAACAGGTTGTTTAAAGAGCTATCAGCTGGCATGGTAGATACATTCTGTATGTATAAACATACATACTGTACAGCAGAGGGACCCCCAAATTATGTATATGTATATTATATGTATTTACCCACGGACCCCCATCAAAACATATTTTGTGCTAAACCACATTGAGACTGACATCTCTTTTTCCAAGTACAAACTGGCCAAGAGGCAGAGAAATTACACAGCTTTATCAGAATGACAGTACAGGACAAAACAAATGACAACCATATAACATCTGTGAAAACACATCGACTACCTACGGAGCCCCAAGGAGAAAGAATGGGGAAATGGATTCTAAAATATAATAGGAAGAAGTCAAATAAAAGAAACCAATATAAAACTCTAAAATTAAATTAAAATGTAAAATAGGCTATACAGTACATCAAAGCAGGAGTTGCTGGTTAGTACGTCTAAGATTTGTGTTATTATTTCAAAACTATTCCAAACTATTTCAAGCAGATCTACAGGCTCACTTATAGATCAGCTCCTTGCACCCCCTGGAACCCCCTCAAGGACCCCTGGGGGTCCCCGGACCCCACTTTGAGAACCACTGCTGTACAGGATATTTTGTAAATATGCATACATACATTTACAGTAAATATTTTTAATGGAAATATATTACTATTTTAACATTCATTTTCAATAAGGGACGTACAACTGCTAATTATCACCACTTTTTCAACACTTAGATCAGCGAGCAGCGACATGGTATCTGGATGATACTAAGATGAAAATCTTTCTTAAATAATTTGCAAACAGACCTTTCTGTTGAGATGGACACAGATGTCAGCCCGCATATCCTTGGGACAGATGGACAGAACCTGGAAGACGAGTTGACACAAGCTTATCAAACATGAGTTTATTTTTAGAGAAACGGAGAGGGCAGGCCACTCCACTGTCTGTTTGTAGTTGATTTAGAATGACAGTCAAGAAAGAGAGAGAAAGAGGGAATGCAAAGGAGGCGCCATTCGTTACACTCTCAGAGTTAAATGAACACTCAGGATTTTGCAGTGAGGAAGGGGTTGATGGGATTCAATCCCATTGGTGTTACCGGTAAGCTCTATAATAACCCTGGTGGAAGGAAAAGATTTGTGTTTTTAAGTTGGTACAGTGGTACTGTAGCAATAGCAATTCCTCTCTTCTGACTATATATGCACTATATTATAAACCATGCATCTGATCTTGGACAACCTTACACCAGGGGCTTTTCACACTAGTACCATCCTACCAGGTAGTTAATTACTTTCACCTGGTGTACCATGTCAAACTAGTCCCTGATTAGACACCTTGAATCACCAGGAGAATTTAGAACTTCTGCGAGGATGGAAAGCCAACAGTTACAACATGTCCTGCACCTTACGTTACCACATCATAACATATCATTGCTGTTGGGTAGAAATCTTGCATGTCCAAAAAACGTTTTTCAAGAAATGGAAAAAAGAACGTCTGTTGCATCACTTTTTCTTCAGTTTTAGTTTTTAAAGTCCTCAAAACATGTCTTAAAGGTTGTTAGCTGAAAATAAGACTCAGATGAAACATTAACATCCCACTAGCCCTCTTTTTGAATGCAAGCAGGCTGTTTCTGGTCTGTAGGGGCAGGTGCTGAGGGAGTTTGCAGAATAAAAAATAAAAAAGGGCAAATGCGGAAAGAAATCTACCTGGTGCGTGGAGATATTTAGAAGACGGAGATATTCAAAGAAGGGGTGGGATTTTTTTTAATGAGTCCCCAAGTGACGAAGATGGAGAGGCAAATCAAAAAGGCTTTTTGGATTACTTATTTTCTGACATTTTATATAGGACAATGACCCCAAATAAACCTCCAGACTATGTACGTGCCATTTGACCAAGAAGAAGAGTGATGGAGTGCTATGTCAGATGACCTGGCCTCCATAATCACCCAACCTAAACCCATTTGAGATGGTTTGGGATGAGCTGGACCGCAGAGTGAAGGAAAAGCAGCCAAAGAGTGCTCAGCACTGGAAAGTCCTTCGAGACTGTTGAAAAAGCTGACTGAGAGAATACAAAGCTGTCATCAAAGCAAAAGGTGGCTACTTTGAAGAATACAAAATAAATTCTGGTTTATTTAACACTTTTTTTGGTTTACTATATGATTCCATACTGTACACGAGTTTAGCACCTTGTTGCACAACATGACTTACAGTAGAGTACATTTCTCCAGTCCACACCAATGCAACTCCTTGCAACTCCTTGCAACATGTAACTACTTGCAACTACTTGTAACCATTATCCCCAATGGCAGTTGCAAGGAGTTGCATTGGTGCGACATGGCCTTAAAACTGTATTGATTGATTGATTGATGTACTTTATTTAGTAAGACATGAGAACAACAGTACATGGAAGTACAAATTAAGTATTGCTGCAAGGAGTTAGTTGCATTTGGTGCGGTTTGGCCTTAAGGTTACTATTCATATTGGCAGAATGGGAATTACATCTCATGATGGTACTGCACTTCATTCCAGTCTCTGCGGATAAGAGCATCTGCTGAACACCCAAGACATAAAATGCTAAATGGATCCCGCTCGACTCATTAAGCAAACTTCAATGAAGCTCGAAACAATTAATAGTAAACTTTTAATCAAAAGAAAAAAAGAAAAAGAAAAGAAAAGAGGAAAAACTAAATATTCCACAGTTCATTCCCTTGTTAAATGAACAGATAGACAAGGGGAAAAGTGAATGCATTTCATTAATTGAAGAGATCCTAAAACATTGAGGGAAAAAACACCTCTGTGTAGAAGGTGGAATGTTTCTAAAAACTATATTTACCACAAGCCCAAAATCATATTGCCTGCGAGTGTGTGTGTGTGAGAGAGAGAGGGAGAGAGAGGGGGGGGTCTGATTGTGAGAATGTGTATCTACTACTGTGACAGTATGTATATGTATGTGCATGTACAACTACAAAGGAGTGTGTGTATTACTGTAAGTGTGTCAAATACATAGCATGATAGATACGTGTATATGGAGATAGAATAACCCTCAACGTCAGATTGCTGTGCCCTCTGGCCTCAGTGTCTCCCCTGTGTCTGTGAGGTGTTACTTAATGGAAAGCTGTGGATTAGAGCGGTCAGGCTGCACCATGGTAAAGTGTTGCTGGAAGCCCTCATCAGAGGAAACTTCTATGGCTGTTATCTGGAGAAACAGAGGTTTGGGTGTGGGTGGAAACAAGTGTGCATCATTTTATGTGTGCATTTATGGGTTGGGTTGTGTGCTTGCAGGAGAGTGTGGTGTGATATTTGACAGCATTTGGCACCCTGCTTATGGGAATTAACTACCTGGATTCTGCAATGTTTTGGCATGAGACGTGTGTGTGTGTGTGTGTGTGTGTGTGTGTGTGTGTGTGTGTGTGTGTGTGTGTGTGTGTGTGTGTGTGTGTACATGTGTGTGATGCGTAGTGTGTGTACATGTGTGTGATGCGTAAACAGCTGACAGTGTGGTGTGTAACGAGTGCCTAAGTGACAGAAAATATTCATTAATTGGCCCCTGCGTCTAACTGCAAGGCGTGTGGGTGTGTGTGTGTGTGTGTGTGTGTGTGTGTGTGTGTGTGTGTGTGTGTGTGTGTGTGTGTGTGTGTGTGTGTGTGTGTGTGTGTGTGTGTGTGTGTGTGTGTGTGTGTCTTGAGGGTCTTGCCTTCTGTCTTCAAGATGGGTGTATAATTATCTGAGCTAAAACTGCTGCTTAACAGAATAAAATAGAGAACAGAGTTTATTTATGTGTTGGAGAAACACGATTATGCGTAATGAGTTTATTTGTGGTTTAAATGTGTTTTCCTCTGTGTAGTTACAGTACATAGCTGAAGCTCTCTCCTGGTGGATTGCATTAAGTTAAAACACAAAGAAAAAAAATGGTTCTTTTACATGGTCAATTCCTAAGTGTTAATTTATCAATTTGTACACTCTCAGAGTTAAATGAACACTGAGGATTTTACTGTGTATCTGGTGTATAAACTAGTAATTGAGAATGACATTTTAGTCATACTTAATCATCATCTTTCTGGCATTTGTCCATTATTTAGACATTATAGCGGGGAGAGAGAAGAAGGGCAAGGGCAGAGTCGGGCAAGGGCAGAGTCGGGGAAAGACATGCGTTCGGCTCCTGCACTGGATTTGCCCCCTGGAACATTGTCGTTATGCATGCCCAGAAGGTTCAATAAAATGCTTTGGACAGCATTTTCAATTCATATTTTCAGCTGAATTTGAATTCCCCCCCAAATCTGCAGCACAGCTTACATTAATACATTTCTATTCAGCATGCAGCTGCCAGGTTAAGTGTTGTGTGAAGTGACAATAACAGTATCAATTATGAAACAAATGTACTAAGAAAAACTAGGCATACAGTAATTTAGAAATGGCAAAGCTCGCCATTCATACATTTGAAGGCTACGATTAAATCTCACACCAAGCCTGTATTCTGTATGCCTGTATGTAGCTTGTATTCTTTTGTATTGTTCTTATTGAACTTTTAATGTATGCTATTTAATGACCACTTCCATTTAGGAAAGGATTCCAAATAAGCCTGCTGGCTTCTTCCTTTTCTTGCACAATAACTTGTTTTCTTTTGATATGTATAGTTTGTTTCTTTTTAATATAACTATGTGCTAATAAACTAAACTAAACTAAAGCCTCAACCCGCATATGCACGTTTTCGAGTCAGCCAGGAATATTTTTTTTTAAAGCTTTTCTGTTTCTGTTTTCTTACCCGGTATAATTTGATATTCTTTGTATTAAAATGCCTTGTTAATTGACACTGGTTGTTGTAGGAATTGAACCCATGACCTTGCAGTTACAGGAGTCTGTCAGTCCACTGGGCTGTCCTCCACAAAGCATTTCCAGCCCTGATAGTATCACATCCTACAGAAAGGAGTTGGATATTGTGGGAATGGAACTCATGACCTCATGGGAGGTTACCAGTGTGTTACTAAAATGATCAACCCTGTCCAGTCACATTATCTGTGTCAATAACTTGAGAAATCATTCAGATTTACTAGTAATGACTAGTCAGGCAGAGGGCACTTCATTATGCTCAAGGGCACTTCAACACACTCTCAGCAGACGCAGCAGAAGACATTAGCATTCAGACATTCTTTGTCTCGGAAGAGAATACAGATCACGTCTCACCTTCTCCGTGTCTATACCCTTGGACATGGACCAGGTGGAGACGATGTAGTCCATTACCCTCTCGCTGAGGCCTTTTGGCACCTGGTAGAGCTTCAGGAAGTCCCTGACATTGTTGAGCATCTCGTGGTAGCGGTTGGTGTTGGCGTACATCTGCTGGAAGATGGTGGTCACGTTTCCAAAGATGGTGGCGTACAGGAGGGCTGAATAGAGAAGCAATGGAAGAGAAGTGAGGATTACAATATGCAGTACCAAGTGGAGTAGTAGAGTACACTGTGAGAGAGTAGAGAAGGGAAAGGGAGAGGACAGGAATTAAATATATTGTTAATAGTTCTAGGACTTGCACAGTATGAACCACATGCAATAAAACCAGACCCAAAGCCCTCCTATCATCTCTTTATGCTGCTAATGCCCCATGTAATCTTTACAAATGAGTTTTTCTGTATTTTTCTTATTTTGTGCAGTTTTTATTTCTTTATTGCACTGCTGCTCCCCTTGTAAAGTTGTATTCTTTTGTATTGTTCTTCTTGAACTTTTAAAGTACACTATTTAATGACGTCTTCCATTAAGGAAAGGATTCCAAATAAGCCTGCTGGCTTCTTCCTTTTCTTGCACAATAACTTGTTTTCTTTTGATATGTATTGTTTCTATTTTATATTACAATGTGCTAATAAACTAAACTAAACCATGTTACAACTTTTGAGATATCTTGTTTGGGACCAAAGTGTTGGATGTACACGTTTCATGGCAATCTGTCAACTGGATTATGATATCTGAAATTTTGACTTGATGCATAGAAACGTTCATGGGTATGGTACATGGTTACATTCAGGTGTATGCCCAATGTTGCCATCGGGTGTCCGCATTTCACAGAGAAAATATGATCCCCACACTATATGATCTCCTCACATCAAAACAATGGTATTTAGGATCAAACATTAAATTCTCCTACTTTAACTTCCCTACATTGGTTGCCTGTGTGTGTTTAGGATGTATTTTAAAATATTAATGATTGGGGAAAAACAAGGTCTTATGCACACCTGATCAGCTCAGAGACGGGTCCGTAGGCAGGGATCAGACATATATAAAATAAAATAACCTGCACACCGTCTACACTTGCACAATAAGGACAACTTTATTTAGGTCAGTAGACCTTCTTCAGGCATCTGGGTTAGGATTAGATGCCTGAAGACGGTCTATTGACCGAAACGTTGCCTAAATAAAGTTGTCCTTATTGTGCAAGTGTAGACGGTGTGCGGGTTGTTTTATTTTATTTTATAAGATATTAATGATGATTACCTTCCTTCCACTTCATGGTCTGGCTCCTAAATAATTATTTTTGTTATCAACCCCTTATGAGCCTGTGCACAGCCTGATGTCCTTGGGTGGGAACCTGCAGATTGTTCCTGAGTAGATGCTGAAGTCAAAGGATGACCATGCCTCTGCTGTCAGAGTTCCTCCACTCTGGAACAACCTGCCTGAGGAGCTTTGACTTGCTAAATGTGTTTTCTTTTAACTTCTTAATACATATCAAAAGACCTTTCCATGGTGTGTTTTTTATTGTATTCATGCATTGATTGGCTTTCTTTCTTATAGAACTTTATCTTTTATATATGTATTAATGCCCTATGAATGCTTGCTTTTGTCGATATGTTGACATTTTATTGTTTGATTCACTTCATGTTTTATGTCACACTGCATGTTTTTTTCTGTTTAGTTGGAGTTTTCCTCATTTTCATATAAAGCACTTTGTAAGTTTCTTTCGATAACTGCTGTATAAATAAAGTTTTATTATTATTATTATTATTAGGGAATGAAAGGCACACAGCAAAAAAAGAATAGAAAATATACATGAAGATGACAGAGTGAGGTGATGCATTAAAAATATAAAGCTAAGCATAAATACAATGGCTGCAATAAAATGTACATTAAATAGAACTATGAGAATAAGAGAGAGAGAAAATACAGCTTTCTTCTTTTTTTAGGAGCTGGGGAAAGTTCAGCGTGTACAGACAGCTGACAGGTTGAGTTAATAACAGCTTTTATCATGTGGAGATGTGAGGGGAACAGACCTCACATACCTCCTCAAACCTAGGAAACATCTCTCCTCCTCTATGCCACTCAACTCAACTTTCCTTTCCTCTCCTCTCCCCCCTCTCTCAAGATCTTCTCCTCCCCCCGTCTCTAATGTACTTTCCTCTTCTCTTTTCTGTACTCCTGCTCTCTCCTACTATCCCTCCATCCCTCCCGTCCTCACCTGACTTCTCCCATCCTCTCCCTACAACCCTCCCTCTCCTCTGGTGTCTTCTCCTCCCACCTCCAATCTCTCTCGGCTCCTCTCCTCCCCACTCCTCTCTCCTCCTCCTTCTCCCCCCCCCCTCCTCCTCAGTGTTCCAGTGAGCCGTCAGTCCCCTCTCTCTGCACCCGCTGTACCCTGCTGCCAATACTCACTGTTTCCATAGAGATCTCACCCAAAATAGTTATCCCCTCCCCCCTCTCTCTCTGGGTCCATCTCTCCTCCTTCTACTCCCAGCCAATGAAAAATAAACAAGTTCAAATATTTAGTAGGTTTGAGAAACAGGTGATGGGTCTCATAAAGATAAAATATATAATTTGCAAGTGAGTCTGAAGGAAATTACCTAAAAAAGGACCCAGGGGCTTGAGAGGTGGCATTCTCCAGGCAACATGTTACAGGAAATAATTATAGCAATGCAGAATACACAATTTGAATTTGTCTATAGATGAGTTTTGTTTACTTAACAATGCATCCCATGAACACCCATGTTTTACACAAGTGCAATGAATCAGTCATAGTCATCACACACACACACACACACACACACACACACACACACACACACACACACACACACACACACACACACACACACACACACACACACACACACACACACACACACACACACACACACACACACACACACACACACACACACAAAAGCACCGCTATGATGTGCTAGTGGCAGCTGTGAATAACAGACACATTGTCCCGGCCAGGTCCCCTTTAAATGAAAAATGAGATTAAAAAAATCCACAAAAAACAAAGACGATAAACATACAACCCACCAATCTGGGCTTGTATCCCTGCCACAAGCCTGTGATACCGAGGAGTGATATGACTCAACGACAGTAGAATCGGGTTATAAATATTTACAGTAGTCTACGACGTAAACATGTCTTTGTGGCTGTCATCGAGGAAACACCACTTCACACAGGTACACTGTAAAAATCGTAATGTTTATTTAACCTTACAGGTCACTTTGGTTACATGTACACTCTGGATCACAATGAATGAAGGAAAAGGTCGGGCTATTCAGCCTTGATCTGTAACCACAACGATTCCACGGATGATGTTGAATTGAACAAACATTTACTGTAAGTCTAATTCCTGAGCACAATAAACATTTCCTCCTTGCTGGATAGATATATCTGCTAGATTGTGGTGGCTGGCAAGTGGGTCTCAGATCAATTCTTTTGAGACTCCTTTGCTGTAGGAAAACGGCATTCAAACTCTCCTGAGCATATCCCCGTTCTCTCCTATAGATACCCTGACAAGCTGTGAAACATGTCAACCATACCCCTTTCCATTCTTTTCCATCATATGATTATTTTCTTTAAAAAGGCTTGTCCCTTTATCAGCCAGTTTAAAACCAGTGGTCCTTTTCCCCCTGTAGGATAGTGACATGTTCAGATATGCAAGCTGTCAGTGAAGTGCTCTGAAAGCAGAGATTTGTACTATGTGGCATTAAAGGGGCGACTATCTACAACAGGCTGGTCTGTATGTATAGTATGTATGTGTGTGGATGTGTGTGTGTCCCTACAAAAGTAGACCCATCACAGCTAAACACATAGCTTATCTGACGCTGCTACACCAATCACATTAACCACAATGTAGACCTATAATAGTGTACTACACAGCTAAGCTGACGCTGATATGCCAATCACAGCTCACCTCACACTGCAAAGCTCACGTTAGCACATTAGTGCAACATCGGTGCTTTGATCACAAAAAACAGGCGTGTGTTGAGTGCATGTGCTTTGCTGAAATTCACAACCTTAATCACATGCACTCAATACGTAGAGAAGGTCAAGGGACAACTTTCGGCTCCATGAATGACACAGGGTAGACTCCAGGGCAAGGCGACCTTCTTGGCCACATCCGTACAGACTCACACAGTATGACCAAATCTAGCTTGACTGTCATGTAGTCATTCAACACCTTGAATATTTCAGCTGCTGTTGTTGTTTGGCAATGACATAACCTAATGTAAATCATTTTCAAAATATATTGCACATACTGTAGAAGACGAGCAGTATTGCTTTGTTATGCAAGCCTGTTTATTCATCAGCCATGTAATCAATCTGACAGTGTCATCCGAAAGTGGGACTTCGGATACCTTATTGACTGCAGTCAAGCAAGCAACAGCTTGCGACAGATGTCCTTCGTAGCTGGTAAAATGTATTCCTCTGCTCAAATTTACAGATAAGGTGGGTTTCAAAACCCACTGCTGGATAGCTTTTTCACTCTTAGTATGCTCAACAGGTACCTGACAGGCTTATCCTTTGCAGTGCATGGTCCTCAAAGTGGTGTCTGGGGACCCCCCAGGGTAGAGGGGGTTTCAGGGGGGAATTTGGGAGTCATTTACATGAAAAAGTTTGAGAACCACTGCTTCAGTGCAGGGTGTTTGGACTATTATGTGCAGAGAACGTTTTGATTGCCTTCATTGTCTCATTTAAAAGTGTCTGCCCACGGACTACACATAGGGTCCGCTGAGAACATGTGTCAATGAAGCCAGTTTCATTGACACATTTTTATGTAATGTAATGCCATATTTTATGTAATACTCGTCATATTCTCGTCATGTTCTCTGTTGAAGGATGCTTTCTAATATTCCACATTGTTTGGCCATTTATCTCCTCTACTGTTGAAAAAGCTCAGAAATAAATCAATATTTTGGGCATTGTTAGCTGTGTAGATGCATCTATCCACCACAACAAGAGCGCTAATTATGTTCTCTGATCTCATGCCATGTATAACAGCCAGCTAGTCCCCAGAACCCATGGCTGATACAAGAAATTTAAAGAAGAATATACACCCAAATAATGACATGGGAAAAAAGTTGACATATTCATAATAGGCTTTTGGACTGGCATGACAAGGAAAATATTGGCTGGCCCCAACTTATAGGCAGCCCGTATGGAAAATATTGATCATGAGAAGTGACTTCAGGGCTCCTTTTAATTGCTGTGAAGACAAATTCAAAAAAATGCACTGTAATGGCATGGCGTGAACAAGAGTAAGTAAGGTGAAGGGTTATCTGAAAAATGTCAGGACTGGGGAGTGATTATATGTGTGCGGGGGGAATAAACAGACAATGGTTTATTTATTGAGAGAAACAAACAGAGATAATTGGAGGAAAGGATAGGGAGAAGCAGATGATAGCAAGGAAGGAAAAGGGGTACAAAGTGAGTGACAGTCAAATTACATGAAACAGAGAAAAGACACATAGAGAAAGTGAGAGAAAAAAGAACAATGACAGCGGAACAGAGAGAGAGTATGACAGGCGTAGCGAGAGCAGTAGAGAGCGAAAGAGAGAGACTTATACCTTAGAAGTGGAAAGAAACAGAGGTCAGCAATATGTCAGCTGCAGGACACACACACTTTTCCTGTTTTATTACAGAGTGCCACCAGACTCTGCAGGTGCCCATCAGGGTTCTGTAACTCTCGATTCTACCTGACTATTCATCTGAAAACACACACTCCCACCCATGACGACTAGCATACTGTACAGATCTGCACCCACACGGAATCGTTAAAAGTTACCTTCTATATGGTAACATTTCAACATCCAAAACTCTTCAATGGGTAAAGTTCCTGCCCACCACCATGGAGACGGGTTCAATTCCTCTGCAGTGCCTCCGGCTAGGCCGGGCGCTCCAACAAGCGCAATTTCCATCTTCGAGGGAGGGACGCCGGATACTAGGGGCGGCAGTGGCTCAGGGGTAGAGTGGTCGGTAGAGCGGCCGGATGGCAACCACGAGGTTCCCAGTTCAATCCCGGGCTCCCCCAGAGTTAGTGCCAAGTGTCCTTGAGCAAGACGCTGAACCCCCTAATTGAGCAGGTTGGTGCCTTGCATGGTTTCCTCCGCCATCGGTGTATGAATGTGTGGGTGAATGTAATGCACAATCTATGTAAAGCGCTTTGGATAAAAGCGCTATATAAATGCACCATTTACCATTTACTACAGTCTGTTCTGCAAGGAGCTGAATTGGGAGGAATAGCGTTAGGTCCTCCTGGTGAAACTCCTCCTCACTGTCAGGTGAAAATAGGCGGCCGGCGACTCCACATGGTTGTCTACACCCTCCCCAGACCAACAGTAGGGTTGACAGTGACAGGGAATATACCCATGAGGGAAATAAACAATGACTACAATGGACCCTTCGCTAAGCCCCACCCACTCCACTCGGTGACTGGTGGTGCGAAGTTAGTCACACCCAGGCCTGGCAGCGCCTGGCAATCTCTGCTTCTCACACATTGACTTGCATGTTAAATGACGGCTTTTCCCCTTAAAAATAATCGATCATTTCAGCAGCAATAGCTTCAAAATCTCTTCTAAATCTAGTCAACAAGGCCTGCAGTAGGCTATGCACTGGACAAATGTGCATGACATTATTTCAATAAACTAAAAACACGGGAAATGTTAGAGGGAGTAATAGCCATGGATACACGACGGTCGTCTGTATCGACCGTCATGGATGAATTTCAACCTGGTGTTTGCACTTTCTCCATTTATAGCCCGTACATCTACAGAAACGTTCATATTTCAAACATAAAGTGCTTATCCCATGGCCACGGATGTTACATTTATGTACGGGCTCTCAAAAGTACAGGTATCATCCGTATTGTTCAATAAAAAGCATTTTAATCTGATCGGTGGCCATTTTCTCCATATGCTTTCAACTAAACGACCCTATCGGTTGGTAGGTGTATTGCACTCTGATACGTTATAACTCTATGAGAAAATGGCCACTGATCAGATTAAAATGCTTTTTATTGAACAATACAGAATATACGGGTACTTTTGAGAGTCCCGTGCATCATTTTAACATCCGTGGCTATAGGGTAAGCAATTTATATTTGAAATCTGAACGTTTATATATATGTACGGACCGTAAATGGAGAAAGTGCAAACACCAGGTTGAAGTAGATCCATGACTGTAACAGGAGTTTTCATGTACCGCAGGGTAAGACTACAGTAGCAGTTAATAAATAGACGAACAAATGAATGAATATACTTTAACGTGCGGAATCCGAAACAGGCAGCGCTGTGATTCTGAATTTTGTTACGATTACGGTGATTAGTAATAGTAGCCTATTATTGACACCACCTGGGCGAGTGAGTCGTGTCGTGTAACTTTCTGAAGTTAAGCTGTGTATGTGTTCAACAACACAGCCATATTCAGCCTTGCCGTTTAAGTGCAGATTTCAGCTTGGGAAAAGCAGCCTCCAACGGGTTTGGGTACGTGGTTCATAGTCACCATTGCGTTATCGTGGTATTCCTATTCTTGCTATTATGTTGCAAATGATTATGTGTGTGAGGGCGAAATAACATTGACAGCTATGGCAGGTGACGAAAGCTTGCCAGACCTATGCCAGGCTAACAACGGTTGCTAAGCTGGCATTGGACAATCGCTTTTGGGGTGGGGTTTAGCGAAGGGTCCATTGGGGAGAACATGAAAAACAGCTTAACAGTTGATCAAAACTCTTCATTGGAAATACAACGGAATGTAAAACAGCCAATGAACTTACAGTATAGAAGTGAAAAAGAGGATGTCAGAATAAGAAGTCTGGAAATCAATACCTTTGTAATAAATACTGTGCAAATACAATAAATCTAATCTAAGCTAACACTTCATACAAAGCTAATTACTGCACCATAAATTCAAACTAGCATGGGTGGCTCCAGTGGGTTAACAAACTAAGTATTATGATCCACTACCACAATAAAATCCTCAGTGCTAATTAACTCTTAAGTGTGTAAAATGGACTCAATGAGATAAGTCAATGGCACCCCAGGCCTTGAGAGGGTTAGTGCCTTGTAAAGGTCAGTCCACACACACCACTACATGTTACACATTTACACTACACGTTGAACTCCAAATGCAAAGGATAGAACCTTGGCAGTTAGTACCTTGCTCTTCCCACAGAGCACAGCATTAAATTACCCACATTTGTCAACTAGTAAAGTCACATACTGCTGCTACAGCAAAAGGAATCCAATAAAGATTCAATTTTAGTGTCTCTTCTTCTCCAAGTCGTTATTAAAGTTTGGCCCATTTACGTGTTTGACTGAGTTTCATCACAATGAGAACACTGAAACCTGTTAAATCCCAAATGTCTAATTTTATAAAATGCTTAGACGTCAATGACAAATTAGATTTGTTCCCTTCATTTCACCATCTCTTTTGCTAATGCATCATTTTTTGTCTTACAACAGCAATGTGTGATATTGATTAGCTCGGACAGTTCAATCAATAAACTCAGCAGACAATATTAGGACCAAAATATTTATAGCATCCGTGAATTGTGCCTCCCTTTTTGCCCAATCCATGTGTCAGCTATCGCAAGGATTTAAAATTCCTATTAAATTGTGGCCTCTCCTTTGTGACTGAAGTGGATCTAACAGAGGAAATCGAAAAAGAAACACCTTTCGTCTGAATTCACTTTGGTACTCTCTGCTCGTTAGCACTTTCGCCTACAGCAGTGGTTCGAACAATCCTCAAGGACCACTCCACACCACATCCCCACAATATATATGAAGTATATAAGAAGGTATACAGTCATTTTGATTTAATATAAATGTTTTATTATTTTAATTATCTTTCATTTATACTACCAAAAATTGCAGATCTACAAGATTGCGATGACGCGTCGGAGACACAGTGTAACTCTGTGTAATAGGGCATTAACAGAATAATCGAATATTCGAATTTTCGACTATCAAACTACTATTCGACCACTGTACATCAAACTGCACTGTACTTTTTTTTCCAGTGGCTTTTCTACAGCAGACTGTGAGCTCTGGTGTTGGTAGTTTTCCTAATCCATTCATGGTTGATTGTTGTCAAATCATTTCATACTGTATGTGAGGTTGTGCCTAGGGCTGTCCCTTAAAAGTCGACACGTCGGGCGAGGAGCCTGATGTCGACTCGCATTCCTTGAGTCGAGTCGTCAATGCCATTGGCCAATTTTATATATTTTTTAATTTATTTTTTAATTTTTATAATCAAATCGATTAATCGAATATTCGAATACTTATAGGTCGAATAAGTCGAATACAAAAAATCACTATTCATGAATGCCCTACTGTGTAAGCTAAGTATAGCCAGCGGCTAGCGATCCCATAGCCTATGGGGGCCGTAACCAAGACAACATAGCCCATGAGCGTAACCGTGACAACAGATCCCATAGCCCGAACAATTTTTTTTGCGTGTTTACGCAAAAATGCTAAAAGCTTAAATTTGGAGAAAGTCAACAACAGGCTTCCTTACTGTCTGCATATGCTAATTGTCAATGCCTGTGTGCAACCCACTGAGGAGAAAAATGTGGATCAGACAGACTGACTGAGGTTTTTTCAATTTATAGTAGGATATCATATCACCAGTGAGATTTAGAATTGATTTTAAGATCCTACTGACAACTTTTAAAGCCCTGCGAGGTCTAGCCCCCTCTTACATCTTAGACATGTTGACACCACATGAACCTGGGCGCAACCTCAGATCGTCAGGTAAGGGTCTCCTGACTCCTTTTCAAACAAACCTAGTCACTATGGGCGATCGGGCCTTTACAGCCCAGGCACCTACTCTCTGGAACGCCTTACCCCAGAACCTGAGGGATGCAGACTCAGTGGCATCCTTTAAATCACTCTTGAAAACCTACCTCTATATCAAGGCTTTCTCTTAGACCATGCGATTATTGTTTTATTGTATTGTTTTCTTGTCCTTGGCTGTAATGATTTTATGGATGTTTATCCTACCATCTGTTTTTAAACTGAATTGCCTCACCGTCAACACCAAATATGTTCTTGGTGTACTGTATTTGAATGCCACTGTAAAGCACTTTGTAACCATGTTTTGAAAAGCGCTTTATAAATAAAGTTTATTATTATCATTATTATCATTCATATTTGATCTTAGTTGTAAAACAACATAATTAATGGCATATCAACTTTTTGGCAGGGCTGTTAACTGCATCAGGGATATAAACATAGTTCCCATAGAGCAGGAGCCTAAGTCCTTTTTCTATAGCGTGAGGCAGCTTGATGTACTGTATATAGTCTTTGGTCCAGGGGATTAAACCTCGACCTCCCAATATCAGGGCGGACACTCTAACCACAAGACCACTGAGCTGGCAGCATAGCTACTTGAAAAGAAGTCGTTCTGCCCACTGTATACAGTGCTGGAGCAGTGATTTTGACACTGGGATCACCACTCTTTGTTTTCATCACACTCTGATGCGCTCTGACGTCTCTGAGATTTTGCTATTTCTGGCAACAGACATACTGGACAGAGTATGTGCTCTCTCTACCAATTAATTAATGGCCATCTGGTTGTGTTTGTAGTTCCTCAGAGAGGGATTATAGAGGTTTGTACCTCCTAACCTCCTCAGACGACCTTTCTTCAAAACTGTCCATGGGCAATTGCAGGCAAATTGCGCAAATAAATAAATACACTGTAAATCACGAGCACCATAAGTTTTGGATCAATCACACTCAATGTTTGCGTTGGCGTCTCTGCTGGTATTCCCCAAAATCAGAGCTGTTTTCAAAGAAATAAAACAAAACACCTTCAGAAAAGGTCTGTGTCTGGTCTGTGCATAATTCAGTGTTGTTAATGTTAAAGGTTTCATGACATTCAGTTTTACAACACATTGAAAGTATTTATCATGGTCCTTCAAACGTGTATTAAAAGTTTTAATTGACCTCTAATTGAGGTCAGAAAACCCCCCAAAATACTTTTTTTTTTTTTTTTAAATGAATGTCATAGAACCTTTAACTCTAGCGGAGATTGGCCATAACAGTGGATGATTAAACTTTATTTGTAATCTGATAATGGAAAGTCAAGTCCTTTTGATGGGTTTTGTCTCGTACGTGTGCTTGAAACGCTAAAATACTTTGGGAATAAACAGTGGAGACAGGGGTTCAACTTCCGTCATTCAATTTCCTTGCTCACTCTAGTGCACCTGGTGCAATTATTATAGGGTACCTGTGGCATTTAAAGGCAAGCACGGCAGCGCAGCATAGAGACAGACAGAGAGGAAAAGTTTAGGCCCTTCACAACCTCTACCCCGAGGCTCCCTCTGTGTGATGAAATCTGCATAATCACAAAAGTCATTAGGAAAGCAGTGGGACTGTGTGAACTCTGTGCGAACTCATGTGGCAATCCAACAGGTTTGAAAGATAAAAAAAGTATTGTAAAGGATTTCTTCTTTACTAGACTGTGTGTAGCAAAGAGAAACGGGAAAGAGAGAGACTAGACACAAGTCACCAGAAAGACTGAAACCATTATATCGCAAACTGTGCTAGTGTGGTAAGTGCATTAATAGGCTGAGCCATCTGTGCTCTCTGAAAAGCAATTCATCTCTGACCACAGTGTCATGCCACAATATTCTAGCTTTTCATTTAATGTTCACTGCAATGGAAAGAGACAAGAATGGTGAATGCTCTCACTGACTGAGCCATCAAGACAGATAACAGAAATGGGATGTACCTACTGTGCAGTACAAGCTGAAAACTCACAATACATCTGAAGCATGTTTTGCCACCAGGCTTCAGTTTAACTGATTGTTCTTCAGATACTTGGTTGTCATTGCTTTGTTTTGAATTCTTTGAACAGTGGTGCAAGTCAGTGCACAAAAGGTGATTATAGATTACAGCTGCCATTCGGTATAATCAGATTCGTGTACAGTAATCCCCAACACATATCCTATTATATCACCCCCCCCCCCCCACCTCCCCCCCAACACAAAGCATTCTGCTGATTTCAAATATCTGCAGAACATTGACATTAATTACCCTCAAACTCTCACACATTTACAAACATATAGTCTACTCTACGTGGTGTTGTACTACACTGATTCACCCTCAGGCCCAAAGGCTAGAGCACCAGAACAAATCTCTCTCACGCGCACGCCCGCGCACACGCACACACACACACACACACACACACACACACACACACACACACAATTGCATGGAACCCTGAAATGAACTACTTCAATCATGAGCCATTGAACCCAGACTGCCCGCTGTGTCTGCTCTGAGAGACACACACACACACGCACGTGCGACAAGAGCACAAACTCTCGCTCAAACCCTGCAACCCCAAAGAGAGAAGAATGATGAGTGAAGTATGCGCCGCGTGCACAGCCGCACACACCTCACACATGCACATAAACGGATGGCCGCATACACACATAGATATATGCTCAAACATATAGACAAATACATCACACACCACACCACACACACACACACACACAACACACCCCACATCCCTCTCACCAGCGCATCAGAACACATTCCCGGCTGACAGCACAGGGCTCTCTGGCTAGCACAACAACGGAGGGAGACACACATGAAAACACATACAGCTACAAAAAGCTTTTGACAGGACGTGATTGTGAATCAGGCCCTGCCTCGCTCAAGTGAAATGTTCTCCCTGATTGACACAAAATTGAAATTGACCAAAAAACCTGCAGAGGCAAGATTAGTCATACAATCGGCCACACACACACACACACACACACACACACACACACACACACACACACACACACACACACACACACACACACACACACACACACACACACACACACACACACACACACACACACACACACACACACACACACACACACACACACACACACACAGTATTATAATCACGATCATGAATCATGATTAAAATGATAAGTGGTGGTGCGTCCGTGTGCGGGCGGGGTGGGGGGGTTCGGCCTGGTATACATACTGTAAGGTGGTACACAGAAGGCCGGCTGCACCGTGCCATGACTACAGAACCTGCAGGTTAGTTTAGTTTTTTCCTTTACTTGAACAGGAAATCAATGCGGCCGTAGGGACATGGAGGCAGAGTTCAGGAATCTCTTCTAGTTAGTTTGAGAGAAAATAGATGAAAACATTGTGTTAGATGTAGAGCCAGACTGATATATTATTTTGGCCGATATGTCGAGCTTTGTTTGACTTTTTTGACGACATCTGTATAATATCGGCAATCGGCAGCCAGTGTGTCCGAATTTGGACGCATAGGCCAGGTTACCTTCTTCCCTGCTTACTTTTCAAACATGCATGGTTTTCATATATAACAGCGATATGTTGTAAAGAGGAGACGGTCAACAGAAGCGTGCCATTCGGGTGACTGGGACCAAATTAAAGAGCAGAGTAAACAGGCCCCCTGATGTTTGGATTTTGAAGGTAACGAGGTCATTAGGGGCCCACGGGGTGTCCCTCAGGGACCCGTTCCGGGGCTTCCGCAGTAGTAATGAAGTCATGATGGACCACTCAGAGCCAGTGACCAGGGCCTGGTAAACAACAGGGCACTTCATCAGCGGGGACCCGGGGGGGGGGGGGGGGGGGGACATGAAATGTTGTCAGCCCTTAAAACTGTTTATGCTCAGTGGTAAAGAGGTGGTGTGATGATTCTGGCCCTTCATCTCTGAAACAACTAGGGCTGCAACTATTGATTATTGCTTTTAATGAGGAGTGCGGTAGGAGTGACGGATGGTTTCGAGGTGGGAGAGTAGGCCTACACCAAGGATCGGCTCTGAGCCCTTTCTTGTTTGCATTGGTAATGGACAGATTGACAGATGAAGTCAGGCAGGAGGCACCGTGGACTACGATGTTCGCAGACGACATTGGGATATGTAGTGAGATGAGGGAACAGGTTGAGGAGAGTCTGGAAAGGTGGAGGCATGTACTAGAGAGAAGAAGAATGAAAGTCAGCAGGAGTAAGACAGAAATATGTGAGTCTGAACGAGAGAGAGAGGACAGTGGAACAGTGAGGATGCAATGAGTAAGTAGGTGGAGAAGGTGAAGGAGTTTAAATACCTATAGGGTCAACTGTCCAAAGTAATGGGAAGCGTGGAAGAGAGGTGAGGAAGAGAGTGCAGGCAGGGTGGAACGGATGGAGGAAAGTGTCAGGAGTGATTTGTGACAGAAGGGTGCCAGCAAGAGTGAAAGGGAAGATGTATAAGACAGTAGTGAGAGCAGCCATGCTGTACGGCTTAGAAACGGTGGCACTGACGAACAGACAGGAGGTGGAGTTGGAGGTGGCAGAGTTGAGGGTGCTACGATTCTCCTTTGGAGTGACACGGATTGACAGGATCAGAAATGACTACATTAGAGGATCAGCCCAGGTTAGAAGATTTGGGGATAAAACATGAAAGGCGAGGTTGAGATGGTTTGGGCATGTGCAGAGGAGAGATGAGGAGTACATTGGGAAAAGGGTGCTGAGGCAAGAGATGAGGAAGGCCAAAGAGGAGGTTTATGGATTCAGTGGGAGAAGGCATGCAGGTGGCTGGAGTGACAGGAAGACGCAGAGAACAGAAGCAGATGGAAACAGATGAGAAGAAGAGTGACTATTTTGATTACTTTTTCTATTAATCCAATAATTGAGAAGGGTGCTTTTTGGATATTAAAGTATATCAATGAATCAATGTGAAAAAGAATTAGATTTATTGACTAAATCGATTAGTCTGATTAACCACTTAACTTTAATACTTTGTCGTATAACAGTGTTTGCCAAAGAAATTACTGTTGCAACACTAGAAACAACTAGTCCTGAGTCTGACACGTGCCTTTAATCACTGATACATAACATTAATTTAAAAAGTCTATAGCCGCTGTGGTCAGCAGTATGACCACTGAGCACAATGCTCAAATTGGCAAATTAGCAAACCACTAATGGAAGCAACATTTTAGCGAGTCAAAACCAGAATTACAAACATAAATTAAAACAATCAATGCAAGAATACCGGCGACAAGGCACTGTGACTGTACATACGAACAAAGAGACACATCCCCAGCAGTGCAATATTACAATGAAGAACATACATTCACATCATGAAATCCAGACTGATCATGTAACTCTGAGAGTGTACTAATCTGCCATTAGAGTTACAGTGTATGTCTGGTGGACCATCTCTGTACCAGAACAACGTATGATCATTACAGTTCTTCGGTTATTTTTCACCAGGTCTGTATCAGGGGCGAACAGCCTTTTTGCATGTAGTTGGGGGAAGCCTCGCCCCCCGCGCGGGCGGGGACTTCTTTCCTCTACATTAGAAGAGTTCGGACGTCACATTGTAATACAGCCCGAATACCCAATTTCAGCACCGACCTCAGTGGCGCACCTCGCTAATCATTAACCTCTAAATCCACTACCACTGAGAGTCTGGGTTCGACTCCCGCTTGGGACAATACTTTTTCAAACAACCGCAGACTACTTTTTTTCGTCGGTAAAGTATAGTTTTGGACCATGACGGAGGGGCGCCGACTCAGCAGACCGTGAGGCCGAGGAGTCTCGCCCGAGCGCCTCCAGGCACGAGTGCCCGCGACGACCGGCCGATGGTCTGCTAGTCGACTAAGCGCCTTCCGAGTTATGTACCGATAGGCACAGAATCGTAAATGATGTTGTGGGGACTGCGTTTGCCCCAACTGCCACTCAGTGCACTAACATAGCTCGCCTCGCCAGGCTCTCTCCCCACCCGCCACCCCGCCCTCCCGCCCTCTTGCCTTCAACTACAAGCAAAAAGGCTGTTCGCGTATCAGGGCCATTCATTGAACAGCATTTCCACCGGGTTGGAGCTTGGGAGTACACATTTTGGTTCACTCAATATCCATTATCATTATGTGCGGTGCTTTACAACAAATACACAACATTTTAAATCAGTTGACAACAAGGCAGGCGCAGCGACAGCGAGGCCATGGGGCTCATGGGACCCAGGAGGGACGCGCACAGGCGAGCCACACCAAGCCGCTGCCGTGTCGAGCAGCCATGCAGCAGATGGTCTCATGTGTGGATGAGTGCCGTGCAAGTTAGCAAGCCATGGTGTATGGAATAATAGGTTGTGAACCAAAACGAGTGCTCTGTCCTTGCGTCTCAGCAGGGAGGGGCAGGGTTTTGAGCTCCAACGTGGTGGAAATCTCACACACACACACACACACACACACACACACACACACACACACACACACACACACACACACACACACACACACACACACACACACACACACACACACACACACACACACACACACACACACACACACACACACACACACACACACACACACACACACCTCTGAATCCTCCCTGAACATTCTCCGTTATTCTGTCTTAACCACTTGAACCCCAGCATCTTTATTGTGGGGAAACCTTTCATAGAATATAGCGACGCATTGTGATCGGCTTGTAGATAAAGAATTTTCAGTGAAGATATTTAACGTAGAGCGAAAAAAAGTAAATATTAGAGCCCCGAGGGACTCCGGTCAACCAAGTATAGGGTTTAAGTGGTTAATAAAGAAATGCAGGAGGGTGGACTGGACTGGACCTCCCAGTTTACAGAAAGGATCTGTAGGCCAGCATTGATTGAGTGTAGAACATGGCACTAAGCCAGCTCAAAATTATGATGCAGTTAGCTCTCACTCTTATTCACAGTGACTGAAGTAAACGCTTTATTTCCTGTATCACCAACGTTAAAGGCAAAAAAAAAAAAGAAATACCAGTATTCAGAGCCACACACGCACGCACGCACACGCACATAGTTAAGAGAGAGAGAGAGAGAGAGTATTAAAGAAATGTATCATGGAAAGGCTGCCACAGACACTTTACAGATTTTTGGGGCACCATTTTTCACTTCAATCAACTTTAAACCTGACTTCAGTCCAAGATGCTTGATCTTCCCCATAAAATAACCCAGCTTTGTAAGAATCCCTTTGAATGAAGAGTTTCTCTTTACATTAGCCAAAGTGTCACCTAATGGCTTGTGATGACACTATAGGTCACTGTACAGAGTTGTTACTCTTTGAGTAGTCCTTGATATCTTGGCAGTAGCCCCCCAGTCTGCCCTGCTGTACAGAGAGAGAGAGCTAGCATCAGGTGACACCTGCTGCAGACATCGATTGACCTTCCTGCTCCTGGTTTCAGTTGACTCTGGCACGAACTGTCTGCCCTGGCAGCTCATGGTGGTTCTGAGGTCGATGTGACACCGCTTAGGAAGCAACACGTCTGGGGCATGTGCACTGTATGCAGTGGTGGACAGCAACCGAGTACATTTACTTGAGTACTGTACTTTGAATGTTTGTATTTTTTGGATACTTTGGGTACTTTGACTCCACTACATTTCAAAGACAAATATTCTACTTTTGACTCCACTACAACATAGAAGATTTGTGTTGTTAAAATGTTTCAATGTATAATGTAGCAATGATGCTTGGATGCTGGCTCTGGCAGTGAAAAGGAGTGTGTCTGTGTGTGTGTGTGTGTGTGTGTGTGTGTGTGTGTGTGTGTGTGTGTGTGTGTGTGTGTGTGTGTGTGAGAGTGTGTGTGTGTGTGAGAGTGTGTGTGTGTGTGTGTGTGTTCTTCTTAGTAATCTATACTTATAGTATAGTATAGCAAGAGAAGAGAGGTGACAGAGGGTATAGCTTTTCCATCCACAGTGACAGTCTCAAACCAAGACAAAAAAAGGCAAAAAGAAAGAAATATGAGGCAAGAGAGAGAGTGAGAGAGTGAGAGAGAGAAACTGTAGCAGTGGGATCGCTAGTTGAGTCGGTACTGTATGTGTGTGTATCCAGGCGTTTAGCCCGCAGTTATTTCAAAATGCTTTCTGAGCTTACGGTTCCATATCACTCTACCCACACAACCCTACGCCCACAATAACACTTGAGCGAGGCCAATCCATCACTCCCGACAACCTGCTTGATTCAATTACCCCCCCCCCCCCACCACCGCCTCCAGTTCAACCGCACCGTCTCAGCTTGCCGCGCTTTTCAACCCTTGCATACATTTACACACAGTGGTAGAGGAATACTGTACTCAGATAATTTTTACTTAATAATACCAATACCATAATATAGAAACATTCTGTTGCAAGTAAAAGGCCTGTATTTAAAGTTGGACTTAAAGGCATACTAGGTAACGTTTTCAACAAAACTAAAGTTAAATTGTATATCTTTTGTGAGTGGCAAAAGTTTCACAACACCCACTCCATGAATTTAACCCCCGGAAGCTTTTTATTTATATATTTTATATTGAACGTGGACTGGGGGGACTTTCCCGGGGAAATGACGTCATCTGGCCGGAAAACGGAGGTGGAAATGCACTGGTTTCCTGTTTGGCCAGGAACTACCGCAACGGTTTCCTGTTTGGCCAGGAACTATCGCGCTAATAACAAAAAGGAACCTCACGCTGATTTTAAGAGAATGTAGGATTAGAAGATCGAAAAAGAACAGAAAAAGAAAGCACAGCTCATGGTAACTAATGCTCCACTGGCTAAGAGAAACGATCCGTAGATAGTATAAAACAATTAAAAGATCGCTTTTTGAAACGCTTCCGGCTTCCGGTGAAAACGAATGGAATTCTGGGTAATCGAGGATTACGGAAATTGTATGCAGTGACGGTAGTGACCAGCAGAGGTTGCTAAAAATCGTTAATTGTGAATTTGCATTGTACAACTTTAAGCAAAAGTTTTGGCATCAAAACATACTTACAGTACCAAAGTAAAACTACTCAAATTTTTTACAATCTGGATCTACAAGCTCACAACGCGTCAAATGCAACCTGTTGTGAGCTTGTAGATCGGTTATTTTCAAATGGCCAAATAATAAAATAGGTAATAAGTAACTTGTAACTAAAGCTGTCAAATAACTGTAGTGGAATTTGCCTCTGAGATGAAATGGACTAGGAGGAGTATAACACTGGAAAACTGGAATTACTCAAGTAAAAATACCTCAAAATTGTACTCAAGCACAGTACTTAAGTAAATGCGCTTACCTCTGCATTTACAGCAGGAGATGTGACCAAATTATAATAAAAATAGGGTATGATTGGCCCTTTTTAGACGTCTGTTCTGCATGGGAAGGTCAGGGGGTTGATGGGAAATAAGCTTTGCAGAACAGTGAATTGGAGGCCGATGATGATTAGGGGTTGGGGGTGCCGGGCTTATAATTATGTAAATTCAGTGTGAATTGATACTTGTCAATGAAACCGCCCCCCCACCCTCAGGGTGGTTTGCACCGCAAACGCACAAAAATACAGAAGTCTTATTAATTATTTATGTTTAGAGTGTTGTGATGTTGTAAAATTAATCGACAGTCATGTTTGTCAGACTGGTACATGAGCGGTGTGTCGCCTTTTGGCACACATGCTGACGAATGTGTATAATTAAAGCCTACAGTAAGTAATAGCCGATCTACAAGCTCACAATGCATCGCAGCACGATGCATTGTGATCTTGTAAATCGGCTATTTTGAATGTGTGACCGGCGCACAACAAAGTATAAATCAGGCATCAGGATACACGCACAGGTGAGCAGTCATACAATACACACACAGAAAAATGACTACAGGTACGGACAATCATATAAATAGCAACATACCAACACAATGTAAGCAACATACTGGGGGCATGCTGGTATGCATATACCAGTATGTACCTGTGCAAGCTGTCCACAAACATGGATGAACGCACATGTACAGTACAAGCTGAAATGCATGCAAACACATGCTATCACACGGGACGCGACACACACGCACACACGCACCCGCGCGCGCGCGCGGTTCAGACACAGACCGACTTGCAACCACAGTAATACAGAAAAATACTGTATACTGCAGCAGTGGCTCCTTGATCAAGACAATGAAGCCCTAACTGCTCCCGATGAGGATTTTGCTACCTTGTGTATTTACCTCCACCATCTGTAAGTGAAAGTGTGTGTGTGAATGTCATTCTCACCTTATAAAGTGCTTCAGTTAATTTGGTACCATTTGTACACTCCGAGTTATAAAATATTGTATAAAATGGGGGTCTGCGGCTTAATGCATATCAAACTGGTGGTCCTTGAAATTCAAAAGGTTGAGAATCACTGCTCTCTAGTCAGGCAGAAGACCTTGTGATCAAAGCGCAGGAAAGTCACACCCCTGGGCCTCTCCCCCGTCCCCCCGCCACCGTGTCTGTACTGTTTGTTATTCGCGGTGCCAACGTGCCACGGTGTGCACCCCGGCCTGCTGAGCAACGCTTAGCATTCTGTTACACCCGGAGCGGAGCGGAGGTGCCCTGACTTTCATGAAGATGACCCAGGAGATGAGTGGGAGGGCACTGACATGGAACTGAATGACACACCATGTAGTGCAGACCTGTACTCTACACATATTACCATATAGTACTGAACACACAGTACAATTTACAATTACAATTAAGGTATTTAGGAGACGCTCTTATCCAGAGTGACTTACAAATAAGCAAGGTAAAAAATCCTGTACAATGCAGAGAGAGCAGTGAAGTGCCTCAAGAAACTAGGATTCCAGGTAAACCATGAACCTATAGCGCCTGACTAAACTATATGCTATCTAAATAACAATAATGGAAACCGTAGGATACCAGATAAACAATGAACCTGGCATCTGTCTAAATAACATTCTTAACATTTGTGGTCAAGAAGAGAAACAACACAGTACCGTATACATACTGTAGTACCATACAGTATCATGCACATAGTAAATAATGTGCGTACAGCACAGTACTATGTGCACAGTTTTGTATGGTACTATGTTTACAGTAAGGTATGTGTATAGTAAAGTAGTGTACATGGTACTTAGGGGCGGGAATTTAGGCATTTTCTTATAAACGTGTACACATGAAGTGTTCAATGGTTAAATGTGGTTAAACGTGACGTCAGATTTATACAAATTAACATTGCAGTGCACATAAGCCTTGGACACAGAAACTGAATCACATATATACAGTATGTGCAGTATCGCATCGCAACTGAACTGACGTCAGCAGTACATGAAGTGAATGAAACCGTACAGTCTCCCCGTCTCATTGCAGACAATGATATGGTTAACAGTGTCTAAATAATTATACAGTTATTATACAGTCATCTTTCTTTCTGGTAATGTTTTCCACTGCTGTGTGATTTTGCTAGATGTTTCTTTATCAGGTATGGTGCAGACTCAGAGCAAAGCTTTTAGTTTATTTTAAAAGACAAGCCATTAAAAATGAAAGTGAACCTTGATTGAGGTTTGTGGAGAATACAAAGTGATTGTTTCCCTCCTAATGTGTTGCTTGTTTTGATGTTAATATTACATTTAATGTTTTTTGCAGCAAGCAATATTGGCTACTTGACATATTGGATTAATTCCAACAAGTTAACGGTGCAGAACTCGCGGCTCTGGAAAAGTGGTTCAGTTTTCACTAGCGCACGCGTAGGCACATCAAAGGGCGCAGCCCACATTAGAATGAAACGCTTGTAGAACTAATTAATGTGTTGAATCCAGTCTGAGAACTGTCTGCCGACGTTCACTTTGAAAAACAAAACAAGTGTGTAACACTTCTAGAGTCTTGTATGAGTTACAATGATATACAATATTGTAATAATTTATGTCATGTATATGTAGGTGTTCATTAAAATTTTCGGTTAATTAGTCCTAAACGGACAAATGTCGCGTTTTGTTTCGTTTAAACGTCTCATCCCTAATGGTACAACAGTATGTGTACAATACTGTATGGTACTATGGCAGTGGCGGAGCGTCCGGGTAGGCCAGGTAGGCGGCCGCCTACGGGCCCGGGACTCCGGGGGCCCGGGCCCGGGACTCCGGGGGCCCGGGCCGTCAGATCACATGGACCTTTATTTTATTAGAATTAGACGCACTTTGCGTGCTCCGCCTCTCCGCGGCCGCCTCTCAGCAACTTTCCCAGAGATTCACCAGCTTACATGGAACTGCAAATATATTTGAGGCACCCCAATACACTGTTGGAAGCTCACCCTGACCCTAAAACCGAAATAAAGTAACACTAAAACAAACACTATCTGCCCAAAACCCGCACGGGCTGAGCACACGCGCACGCGCGCGCAGGGGGGGGGGGGCTGATCAGTGTGCCGTGCCTACCGGCCCAGCTTTCAGTTGTTCCGCCACTGCACTATGGGTATAGTACAGTATAGAACTACTGTATGTGTACTGTACTGTGTGGAACAAAGTGTACAGTACTGTATGGCACTTCAGTATGTGTAGACTAGATCCAAACAGTAAGAAGGCTGTGGTTGTACTGAGCTCACAAGTACAGTATAAATATGATGAACAGTGTGATGAAGGTGGCCAAGGCCGCAAGGCTGGCAGGAAAGATCCTGCAAGCCTCAGCAAACCTTGTCGGATAAACAAAAGTTAAAAAGAAAATACAGATGAGAGACCAGGGTTTGCCACCCACATAATACACATACATTACCATGCTTACAGCTACAGTATGCACATACAGTGCTGTACATACAGTATGCATGAACCGGCGTCCTCATGTGCACGGATCCATTATGCCCGCAAGCACAAGACATGGCTTGCACATGTACTCTGACAGACTGGCACACACACAAAAATACACACAGACATAAAACGCATAGATACTCTACTGGGATATTCCATTTTCAAGAGCAAATGAACACCATACCCACACCCTCAAGCAGCCCCCAACTGAGAGCTCTCTCTAAATTCCTGTAATCCTACTTGGAGGCACACACCTATTGATTATTGAATACTGTGTGTATAGCTTAGTGTATACATGCAGACTGATGTATTGTATCTCGTCTTGAGGTGACCTACTCCACTCAGTGTAAGTTTCTGATCTGCTTGCTTTTGATTTCAATTCAGTTTGACCAAAGCATGTAGAAAAAAGATCCTTCACCTATACCACAGATCTATGAATACTGAAGTACCACACTCACTGTGAGCAAGGGGCACACGTTTTATTTTGAGAATGAATTACATAAAGGTTTTACCCCAATCTGACGTCCAAACAAAATGATTTCTTGCAGTTAGGTGCAATATGGATTCAATACATTCAACTGTAGGCCTATTGTTACAGGGGAAATTTTTCATACAGAAAATAGCACCACATATTAACAGTAGCCAAGCCTACAGGCAAAACTATCTAATGACTAACTATAGACAACATTAGCATGTGACGTCTCATTTTACAACATGTACAAAGTAAACCATCAGCCCTACTTCATACTGTAGCTCAGTGGTTCTCAAAAATGTTCATGTCATTGCCAAAACCGATAAATGAATCTAATAATGGTGTTTATCTATTTCATTTGCAATTTGCCTGGTATGTTTGTTGACAATTAACACTGGCCAGTCACTCACAATTCTTCAAACCTTTCAATTAAAAAACATTTTGACAGTTGACCGACCCATTTGGCCACAACATCAGCAATCATATAGTTTGCATCTAGGGATGGAAATAAAGAACCGGTTCCCATTGAGAACCGGCTCCTAATTATGAGATTATACTTGGAATCGCATGCCTCCGTGACTATCGATTCCTCTTATTGATGCCATATTTTTAGGACAGTTGCACATTGTAAAACTGTGACAGAGAATATTTCAGTTTGTTTGGGACTGGAGACAGCCATGGCAGGGAAAAAACCAAACCAAGGCTGCATATCATAAAAGAACATGACAACAGAGCAAGTTGTAATATTTGCAAACTGTCAGTTTCATGCAATGAGGAAATACTAGCAATATGCTGAAGAATATGTCAACAAGCATGCCCTGAAACAGCAGTGTTTTTGATGCTCTGCAAATGAGTACTGCATCCCCTCAACCCAGTGTCCTTAATTGTTTTCTTTGCACTCTACTTATGTGAACATTTCACCCTGTAGATGGTTGACTAGGGTTCATGCCATTTACTCTGATCTTTCACTTGTAAATCACTCTGGATAAGGGCGTCTGCTTTTGTAAATGCCTACATTCTATAATGTAAATTGTACTAATGCATTCATTATTACAAATCCAATTATTATAATCAACGTTAGCACAATGCATGCAGCCTCAGCAGACTATTATTTTCCTTGACTAATTAAACCTAAATGAAAATCAAATGCTTTCACTTTCACTTCACATGAATATTCTCCCATTTCATCTATTTTAGATGATAGACAGAATGAGGCTGCAGCTAGTACTACAGTAGCAGTTCTCATGCACCACATAGGAAAATCCTTTCACGCTAGTCAGTGGTGGAAGATGTTCTCAGATCTTTTACTTACAGTAAGTAAAATTACAGTATACCGTACCACAATAGAACAATATTAGTATAATAACTCTGTAGAAATACTCTGTTACAAGCCCAAGTACTGTAAAAATGTAGTCCTCCCAAAATGTATCAAAATCTTAAGAAAACATCAGATCTACAAGCTCACAACAAATAAAGTATCAAGTATTGAAAAGTGGATATGCTCAAGGGGGTAAAATTACTTGGGAAAAGGAGAACGTGAGTCACCGAGCGAGCAGTCACTATATTTGAAAGGTTTGCACCCTTAGGCCACCGTAAAAGTCTAAGAATTTCGATAGGTTAATAGAGGTGTGTGAGGTTTTTGATGGTGGTGAACACTTACAGTACAATGAAAAGCCAGACAGATTGAGGTCTCAAGCTTGACAGAGAAATGAGCCGCATCATTCAAGTATGGATTATGTGTTCCGAACCCAGATGTGTTTTGTTTTTTACTAGTGAGAAAAAGTTACACAAAGTACCAGGTTGGTTTAAAAAATGTATCATGCTCCAGAGGCAGGAAAGCCCAGCAACCCCATTCATACTGTATATATTAATCATTAATCCAAAAATATACCCCCCAATTTATATAATTATATGTAAACTCCCAGAAAGCTGCACATCTACTAGAAAAGATGTTGTGCCAGGGACCCCCATAAGATAAGTTTTTAGTTGTTAGATTTACAACTGTCTACTGTAGGTGGGGAGAGGGATAGGGTCAGTACAGTACATTCTCTTATTAGTTTACATGCTAGCTGGTGAAATGAACAGCTTTCAATCTGTGGTCCCTGTTTTATGCATGTCATTAGCAAAAATAGCAGATCTACAAGCTCACCAACTTTGAGCTTATAGATCAGCTATGTTTAGCTATTTTTGAAATAGTGCTTAAGTGGTTAAACTGTTGCTCATTTTGCCGGGGACCCCTGGAACCGCCTCAAGGACCCCTGGGGGTCCCCGGACCCCACTGTGAGAACCACTGACCTACAGTCTCTACCAGCATCATTCTACAGGTACTGTATATGCATTCACGTTCAGTAGACTCAACTACTCTAAAGGCCTTTGCAGACAGGGTGCGATTGGTCAATCAGTTTTTACCGCATGCGAAAAGACGCACAAATCGAACTGGGTTCGATTGAAGAAAAAAAAAAACGCACCGCCACAGCCACTTGCCGCACAGCAAATTCGGAGCCGGTGTGCATGAGGTCAAAGAGAACCATGTGTTTTTAAAAAAAATGATAGTCCGTTTTTTTCTGTGCGAAAAATCGCACCCTGTCTGCAAAGGCCTTAATGGTGTCTTGTCTTTACAGGTCTCTCTAAAAAGAATAAATTTCACTCCAGATCTCAGATATTTACACTGGCTCCCTGTCTGTCAAAGAATTGATTTCAAAATACTGCTGCTGGTTTATAAAGCACTGAATAGTTTAGAGCCAAAATAGAAAATACATTTCTGATATTCTGTCACATTATGAACCACTTTGAGCACTTAGAGCACTTTATGAGCATGAAAAAAAAAGAAATTGTTAGTCTCTGTCTATGGAGTCTTCCTTAAAGTTTTTGTGGAGTTCGAGTCTTTTTCAGTTTTCCTTTACGTTTTTGAGACCACCACACAACAGTTTACCCTGGCTGGACATTATGAACCATTCAGGCCTCTCAGGTCATCTGGGACAGACAAGTATTCAGAGTTAAAAAAAATAAAGGTGGGGAAGCAGCATTCAGCTTTTAAACTCCCAGAAAACTGCACATCTACAAGAACTCTCAGTTGTTTTTAAACAAATCTAAAGACCTTTCGGTTTGCCGCTGCCTTTTACTGAAGTTCTTTGTTCTATTTGCCACTGGCACTTACTGAGGTTTTTGAGTCTGCACTGTAATTTCTCAATTCTCAACTCTTTAATAACCATTTCTTGTTACATTTAATTGTCTTTTTATCATGTGTTTCTTTTGCTTTTAATGTTGTGTGTGGAGCACTTTGAATTACCTTGTTGAAATGTGATATAGCCTACAAATAAACGTGCCTTGCCTTACAGTGAAGGGCACATGGACACTCCCACAATAACTTTAATTGGAACACAGTATTTATGATTTATTGCCTAATACAGATGAAACTAGAAAAAGTGCTCCTCGGAGCACAGGTCTCCGCCAGGTCAGGTAGGTTGTTGTGGGCCAGCAATGTTCGGAATTCGCCAATCAGGATGGAATAGGAAAAATCGGACGGAACCATCTTGATCACTTGACTACAGAGATAATATGTACCAATTTGCATGATGTTTGGACAAAATGTGTTGGAGTAATATAAAATTGAGAAGTGTTGCAAAAATCTGCCTCCTGGTGGCGCTATAATAGGGCAATGTTAAAAGGGTGGCATTTGTTCCTCAACGAAGTGCAAATGTGTGTGCAAAGTTTTACCGCAATCGGACGCTGGGTTCATGATTTGCGGCATTTTGTTCAAAATGGGCCACTCCTGCAAAGTTTAGATGTCAATCTTAGCCAATCAGGATGGAATATGAGAAATCAAAGAGATCCGTCTTGATCACATGACTATAGAGATCTTGTGTACCGATTTGCGTGAAATTTTGATAAAATCTGAAGGCTTAATATCAAAAAATGAATTTTACTTTAGACGGCCTCCTGGTGGCGCTATAAAAGGCAAATGTGAAAAATGCAGGGCAAAGGTTTTTCCTTGGCCTCTAGAGAGTGTGCAAACAAAGTTTTACACAGATCGGTGCAGTTATTGGTAAAAGCGCGAATCGGCCGGTTATAGCGCAACCATGAGGCAGATTTGAAAATTTGGCATTTCTTCCTCGGCCTAATGGGAATGTGTGTGTGAAATTTCACAGAAATTGCAAGCTGCGTTCATGATTTGAGGCATTTTGTTCAAAACGGACCAATCCTGCAAACTTTGGAGGCCAACCTTAGCCAATGAAGATAGAATCTGGGAAATTGGACAGATCCGGGTTGATCACATGACTATAGAGATGCTGTGTACCGATTCGCGTGACGTTTGGACCAAATCTGTAGGAGTACAGTAAATAAATATGTTTTGCAAAAAGCAGCCTCCTGGTGGCGCTATAACAGGCCCATGTGAACATTTTGGGGCAGAGGTTCTGAATTGGCATCCAGGGAGTGTGTGTGCACAGTTTTGCTGCGATCAAGCCAACGGTGCCTGATATTAGCTGCGGACAGACGGACGGACGGACAGGGTGCAAAACATACTCTCTCGCCATGCCTTTCAGCCTGGCGGAGACAATAAAATGATAAACTGAAGAAATACCAAACAAAAGCCAAACAAAAAACCCTATACCTAGTAACCAGTCCCCTCTCTCATCCTGGACCCTGACTACTTGGTGCAGCCAGACAAGGTAATTGACAGTCTGACAAAGTAATTGACAGTCTGATAAGGTAATTGACATCAGCTGGAGCCCTAGAAGTAGACTTTATAGAGAGAGTGATCAGTACGTATTCCCAAAATAAAAGCATACTGCATCAACTTAGTCTGTTTTGTTGTGGTATCGCTTTCAATTCACATATGCATCCTCGTCGATGCTTGAGGCAAGGGCCTTAATATTTTCAAATATTCATTCATGCTCGAGAGGCACTGAGGATACCTTCATTTACAGTGACAATGAGCAAACAACAACAATTATACAAATAACAGCAAAAATATCAGTAAAACCAACAGGAAGAAATTAAATGTAAATAAAATTGACAGCTACAAAATGAAATATTTAACATATTAAAAATACTACAAACAGATACACAATGGCGTGTAAGCAAAGATACAAAAGATGGCACAGATCCAGCAAAGCCTCTTGGAACAATTTAGTATTCATGCTATCTATTAGACTGACAACTCCAGGGAAACCAGAAATGTGCATTAATGCACCTTGCTTATGCATTACATTGAGTGGTTGGGAAATGAATGAATCTAGGTATTATCAGAGGCTGTGTAAGTGCAATCAAAATTTGATTCATGAAATATGAAATAAAAAACAAAAGTATGCTGTAACAGACTGAAATCACCTCTGTTGCAAAACAACAAATCTTTCCTGTTGTCAAAAAGCATAACGTTACAAGAACTTTTGGTTTCTCCAGAGAGGGCAAGGGCACTTCTTCTGCATGGAGCAATGTGTTCTATTCTAAAGTCAGTCACAAAACGTACACCATTTCTATCCAAACAATATCTTTTCATAAGGTCATTGTTGATGCAACACATCTCTCCTTCCATGGAATGTGAGAGTGCATCTGCAGGGAACTCCTGATGAGATCTCCTAAATCCAGCTGGAGGGCAGATTACTTTGTTAGATTAAGAAAAGAAAAAAATCAAATGCTTTTACTCCAACGCCTAAAAGTAGAACCAAATGTGTGTCACTCCAAGAATTTTGGGCTGAAATTATGATTGAATGCAAGCCCTTGTTTGCATCATTGTTTATCACTGCATTGTCATGTGTCCGTGCATTATTGCATCAGTACGTTGTCATGTGTGAGTGCGTTATTGTGTCATTGCATTGTCATGTGTCAGGTGTCAGTGCATTATCGTGTATCATCGTTTGTCAGCATGTCTAAGTTGTCAGCATGTCTCTGTGCCAATGTCACCAGGATATATTACTCTACTGCCAATGAAAGTGATTCAGATCCCCAGTATCTGGAAAACGGTAAGAGAAAGAGAGCAAGGGGGGAGGTATAAAACAGAGAGACAGAATGTGAAAAAGAGGCAAAAAAGGAATAAAAACCAGAGAGAGAATGATGGAAGTAGAGAAAGTAAAATAGGGGACACAAATAGAGGGAGTAAAAATGGCAGTGAAAAAAGAGAAAGCAAAACGGCGAGAGAGAGAAAAGAGGACAGGAAAGAAAGGGAGAGAAAGAATGACAGAAAGTGAAAAGGGGGAGGATTAGGAGACTAATCGGCTACTGGTAGAGAGCAGTGGTGGAAAAAGTACTCAAATGTTTTACTTAAGTAAAAGTATCGATACTGCAATGTAGAAGTACACTGTTACAAGTAAAAGTCCGGAATTCAAAATTGACCTGAGTAAAAGTACAAAAGTATTGGCATCAAATTAGTAAAAGTATAGACAATTGGAAATACTCCAGTAAAGTAAAAGTACCTCAAACTTGTACTTTAAGTACAGTACTTGAGTAAATGTACTTAGTTACTTTACGCCACTGTGGTAGAGTGAAACCACACACACACAGTTCAGCTCCACCCCACAGGGACACACAGGACAACGCAGCGAGCACACTGTCTTCTCCCCTGCCTGTCTCTCTTCTCTCTCTTTGTGTCTATTCTCTGTGTTCATCCCTCTCTCGTTATCTTTCTATAATCCATCACTTCTTCTCTAACCCTTTATGCCATTGTTTGTGAATGTGTGCATAGGCCTACTGTACATGTGTTAGAACGTGGTTGTCTCGTGAGGTACAGTGAAGAGAGGCAGGACACATGGAGAGAGAGAGTAGGGAACTGACAAGCAGCAGCAAATGGTCCGGCTGGCAGGGAATCAAGCATTTGAGCCCATGAAATGGGCTTATCCATGTTGAATTTACTACTGGTCGTTTAGACTAATTTAGTTTTGTTTTCTTCTGGAAAAGGGCCACATGATAGGGACATGACCGGGCCTGGTGCCAGGATGAAGTGAATTAAGGGACAGATAAAATTGGCAGGGGGGAAATCTTTTGGGGGGTGAAAATGTATTTAACCATGCAATATCCTCTGCACTGCTAAATAACAACAACACAAGCCTATGTTTTGGAGCACAGAATGTAGGTCTACAAGAGATGACTGCTAAAAATTATTTCAACAAAATAATAAGCAGCATCCTCTCTCTCTCTCTCTCTCTCTCTCTCTCTCTCTCTCTCTCTCTCTCTCTCTCTCTCTCATCTCTCTCTCTCTCTCTCTCTCTCTCTCTCTCTCTCTCTCTCTCTCTCTCTCTCTCTCTCTCTCTCTCTCTCTCTCTCTCTCTCTCTCTCTCTCTCTCTCTCTCTCTCTCTCTCTCTCTCTCTCTAGAAAAGAATTGGGGTGAAAGTTCTATTTCCAATGATGAAAACAAGCAAGGCTGAATCGAAGTGACGTGTTCTGTCTATGTCTCCTCCATTCAGTACTGGGGAAATCGCCATGCAGCCCTATGAAATAGCCTACAGTAAATATATCTGTCATGCCCAACCAGCTAAATTCCGTCTTAACTTTGAGTTGAGCTCCTAGGGTCGTCTGGATGTTTTGTAATTAAAAGTTTATTACAAAACTACGTACTGTAGCAAACAAGTTATGTAACGCCATGGTGAAAGATGAACTAACTATTGAGCAAACTAATTTAACAATTTTAGCAGTTTTTAATTCAATACAATAACTATTTAACGTACAACAAACATTTTTGTGCAATTCTGCGTTTCATTATTGACTATGACATTTGTATCTCTCAGCCGATATTTTGGTTAGTTTTGCTAATTAAACTTAGGCTGGAGCAGAAACTGAGGGGGCGGTGTCGGCTATTTTCGGCACTCGACACCATCGTACTACAACGTATAAATCTGCCTTTATTGTGGATTTAGCCTCTCTCTCTATTTCTGCCTTTCTCACCCTCTGTACCTCACTCTCTCTCTCTGTTGGTCTCTCTTACTCTCTCTCCCTCTCTAGTGTTGTCTTTTTAAACTAATCAGGGCATCTCGGCTGAAAAGCCTGAGGGAAGACACTCAGAGCTCTCTCTCCCCATTCATCCTCCTTTCTTTCTCATCATCTCCCCTCCTGTCCTCTTTGTCTATTCACTCCCTCTCCCACTCATAGTCATATCCTCCATCCCTCCCTCCCATCCCATCCTCATATCCTCCGCTATCTCCTCCTCTCCCCCATCTTCCCCTACCCTTTCCCCTCTTTCCCATCTCCTTTTTGTCTCTCCTCCCTCCCTCCTGCTTCTTCATCATTCTCCTCCCCTCTCTTCTCCTTTCCTTGATCTTCCCTCCATCCCATTCCTCCTCTCCTCTCCTCCGTTATGCCCTTTACCACTCCTTAATTCCTTTCCTTCTTACTCTCCTTCTCTCCTACCACCACTGCCCTGGGGTCTTCATGGAGGCCTGATCTTTAAACCCTAAAGCAGGGGTCTTCAACGTTTTCAGGCCAAGGACCCCCTAGCTGAGAGAGAGATGAAGCAGGGACCCCCCTCTATATTGTATAACATTTTGTTTCAGATTAAACTTTTTTTGTTTACTTGGTCTGCTCTTTTTTTCCCTCTACACCTATAGCCTGTTTGCCATAAATAGCCGATCTACAAGCTCACAACGGTTGTGAGCTTGTAGATCTGCTATTTTTGTCTAAAGTTCTCCTCAGGAAAAGGGATGCTAGAGTTCAAGTGGTTAAGGTGAAAAATAAAAATCATATCACACAAAGATTTGGCGGACCCCCTGTAGTAACTCTGAGGACCCCCTAGGGGTCCCGGACCCCCTGTTGAAGACCCCTGCCCTAAAGCGTCTGTGGATGGAAGACATGGAGACAGTAGCTGTTACAGCAGCAGAAGAGTCCCGACTCATTATGTGACTTTATGAGACCCGCCCTGAAATCACAGCAGCAGCTGTCCGTAGTGCCAACATTCACAAAATTCAATAGGCGTGTCCAAAGTTATGAGTGTCACCCCTGTGAACAATTGAGTTGTGCTCCAACGAGATCTCCTGTGCTCTGAGCGGATCAAAGCTGACAACTTACAGGTTCTTCTGTAAATAAACACTGACCTTCTGAGCCACACACCGTCAACACTGAGGAAGATTGATGAGGTTGAAACGCGTCCGTTGCTCTGTCTGGGTGAGGCAAATAAATCTATGTGAAAGGACATGAGTGCTGACTGCTTTCTTGTTCCCACACGCCATCAACCCTACACAAATGAGCTATGATGCTCCCTACCTGGATAAACCACCCCCATACACCCATGGCCCTGCCACTAGCTCCCCACTAGCCTCCGAGTCCACAGACACACCCTCTGTCTCAACCCTTCCCCCTCTACACTGACTATGGTGCTCCATGTTGGGATACATGGCTTTGGTGCTCTGCCCCCCTGTGTAGTGAACGTCAGGACAATGTATAGGCATTCTTATATTAATAAATATATCTATACATTTTATTTTGATGAATTGTAACTTGAACCATCTTTCTTAAACTTCAAATATGTGGAAAATCACAAGAAATGCTTAATTAGAATATACTAATTTTAGGTTAAGTGGTTAATACTTGGGGTCTCTGCATACACCAATGTGGGAGGGTGCAGTAGGGGGGTGTAATATTTAGCAAATCAGCAAAGTGCTGCTATTTTGGCATTCATTATGAACACAATTTGCAGCATCTGCCGCCCACCTGCCTGGATCAGGTATTTTGCTGTATAGCGCGTCGTGCACTCATCTATTGCTATTTTTGTCCATTACATTGGCAGAGGTGCAACCAGATGTCATCCAAAATGACACAAACCTGCTTTATATGCTATGCTTTCTGATTCATTTGGATATGAATACCTCAAAAAGAAAAAATATATATTTAATAACAAAACTGTACAGAACATTGAAGGCATAGATACAGTAAATCCGTTTTTATACTTATTATATCTAGTTGAAGGAGAAACCTATACAGCATTATAGGTCCTCCTTCAACTAGATATATTATTACACAAAATGTCACATAATTAAAACGTCTCTTCCAATGAGAAAGGGTTAGTGCCAGATATATTAACTGAGCCTCTTCTTCCATGACACTATGTAAATGAAAAGTATGCCATTACGGCAGACTGCTCTCAAAGGTAATGAAAAGTGATCAGGCCATGACTGAATCGACCTGCAAAAGACACACTGATAATCTATTGAGCCTAATCCAACTCATCTCCTCACTGCACCACAGGTATTCAGCCCTTCACTGGTCCAAAAGATACCTTCTGAAAACAGCTGAACATTTTCACCTAGAATAACATTGGGACATGAAAGAACTCAAATAAGAGCCGATATATCAGTCTCTATTCGTAGCAATCCCTCCTGCTGAAAACAGCCAATAATGTGCCTGCCCTGTATCCCATTTCCTAGTTCTGCTTTCCTGGCAAACCCAACACAGAAACGTGCTGTACGCAACTATTTGTGCATATGGCATATGCCACCAGAACAAGACAGAGATTATATCACAAATAATTGGGAAGTGAGCCGGCTGTATCCAAGGACTGGCAGAACTACCAGGCTTGTCTTATTCCATTTCGCATCAGCTGCCATACTTTCTTCTTTTTTCTTTTTTTTTTACAAGTAAGAGAACTTCTCTGTCGTAGATACAGAGTGTTTCTTTCACACAAGGTGCCGTCTAGGTACCTGCTCTCCAGATGCTGTTATTGTTCTGTTTTTGCTTTAATATTTTCTCCTTCCGTCCTATCTCTGTTTCCTCTCATCTTTCCTTCCTTAGTGGTCTCAACCTTCCCCTCCTCTCTTTGCTTTCTCTTGGGTGCAGCGAGTCTCCTTTATTTAAAAAGTGCAGCCATCAAACTGGGGGCCCCTCAGGGATGGACACATTATTCTTTATTTTGTACATGCCTACGGAAAAACACACACACACACACACACACACACACACACACACACACACACACACACACACACACACACACACACACACACACACACACACACACACACACACACACACACACACACACACACACACACACACACACACACACACACACACACACACACACACACACACACACACACACACACACGTCATGCCAAAACATTGCAGAATCCAGGTAGTTAATTCCCATAAGCAGGGTGCCAAATGATGTCAAATATCACACCACACTCTCCTGCAGCACACAACCCAACCCATGAATGCACACATAAAACAAGTAAGACGCGCGAACGCGGGAAGCGAACGCCAAAAAAAAAAAATAATAATGAAAAGAAATCATCTAAAAAAAAGTAACCAATAAAAAAATATATAAAAAATAGAAAAAAAATCTGCGTTAAAAGGAGCATCTTAGAAAAATACAAATTCACAAAAAAAAAACTTTGAATGTTTTTGAACAATTCAACAAAGTGTTTGAAGTGCCTGTTTCACCCACTTCCGGGGGGCGGAGCCAAAATCCGAGCCCGAAGTATTTGTTCGTAGACCCCCACTTAGGGGGGGTAGAAAAAGTTTCGGAGCGATTCGGGCACTTTTCATTTAACATGGGGTTTCAATGGGGAGTTTTTAGGAGCCTTCTCCGGGGCGTGGCTTCCGGGGGAAGGGGCGGGCTTAAACGCAACCTTGACAGGTGTGTTCAGTTTTCAAAGACCTTTCATTTGATGTATGGTACGTCTATATTGGACATTTACTTGGCTGCACACAGGGCTGAGGATTAGTGCACACAGAGACACAGACAGAGAGATATGCACACAGAGACACAGAGACACAGAGAGACAGAGACACAACCCAGGCAGAGTTACATAGTAAGCTCCACTTGGTCGGAGGCGCGGCTTCGCCG